>NC_056739.1:1366980706-1367138206 GCF_019279795.1 Protopterus annectens
ACCTGCTCCTTAGAAATGTCAGACGTACCAGATCAGAACATACCTACAGCCGTGCATAGTACAGAACTATACGTATTAGCACAAATCAAAGCTTAGTCTAGCAGCAGTCAAGTTGCTTATGCTACTTCACTTAACATATAAAAGTGTCATATATAAAATAACTGTTACATGCAACTATTAGAGAAACGTAGAATATACTATTGTCCTGTAATCAGGACATTTGCTATGCCTAGATTATTTTTGCATGACACATACGCCTAAGGAGGGACTGTCCCACGCAAAGTGGGACAAATGTTAATCCTAAAGTCTCACTTCGGCCAATTTAAAAGGTGGAAAACCTACAATAGCTATACGGTAGCATGATCCGGCAGATGGATGTGGTTCCCAAAACACTTTTACTTGTCTACATTGCAGAGTATCGGTTCCCATGTATCAGCCAGATGGGAGCAGACTGTATGAGGAACATGCATATAATATGATTAACTCACTGGACAGGCCGCCAATTCCGTACAGTTGAATGCCATGCTGTCTCCTAATGGTCAGCCATACACAATACTGTAATCATGTAGCCTGATGTAACAGGCATCACAAGGGATCGCACCCACCCAGCGTGAGTGACAAATGCAAGCACCAATGTCGGTGCATGTGCAAGTGAGGGAGCGAACGGGTGTAAGTGTGTTTGGCTACCAGTATGCAAGTATTGCACTGTTAAAGAAATGTGGAGTCTAAACATGTATAAGAAGCTGTAACCAGAGGTCAGCAGTGCTTAACACCATGCAAACCCATGCACAATCGCTCCCAACTGCTGCAATGTGCCTTACTCACTCCGTATCCAATGGCCTTGTTCTGGCCGCAAACAAAGAACTGTCCTTTGCAAGTGTTGGTAGCAACACCCTGCGCACACAGATAATGTGAATTAACAATACACCATGGCAAATATACAGACAATAGACAGTACCACACACATACCGTACAGAACAGTCATCCAACAGTATAGCAATGTACTGGCAGATATGTCTGGACCACTGGTGTTTGCAGACCTGGCCGTCTTGTGTTTAAGTGTATGAGCATACCCAGTATGACCATTACGCATGTTGTCGACTGACATTACCATCATACCTTCATGTGGTTGAGCATGCCCAGTATGGTCAACTGGATTGCATGTGTTACATGTCCAGGTAGTCAATACTGTGATGCCGACCACTGCGTTGTACACTGACAGGTGGCATGCTGTGTCTGCAAGGTATTCATCAGTCATGTGGCATTGACTGTTGCTACATTTCTGCACAGCATGGGGGGGACATCCAACTGTATCCACATTCCTACACAGCACCGGGGGGGTGCACATGACTGTTACATGTGTACATTGGAAGGGGGGCACAGCTGACAGTTGTACACTTTTGCTACTACTGTACTGGTATGTCAGGTACTCCATTTCAGTGTGTGGACCTACCTAATGTGCTGGCTAGAGGCATACCAGTCTACTCCATATCTTAGGTTTAATTACCAACATATTAGTTTCAGACGTCCTAGCCTTCACAACCTACATCCAACTGCCTGGCCTGCTGTAGTCTGTCTGTCTGTGTCTGTGGGGGGGGGGTCATCCATTGGGTATATTCAGAGGCCATTGTACAGCATTTGTCTGTGTTGGTCTACACCTGTCCAGCTGGTTGAGACTTGTGTGGACTGTATGGACACACATGATGTTCAGCCCATTACCTGCAGTGGGTTAGGACACCCTGCATACTACTGGCTACTATTGTGACCCCAGTATGTGCTACAGATGGCATGGTGCCACTATGGACATTTACTGTCCGCTGCCCTAACATTCGTCCACCAAATTCCCTTGCATGCTCACATCCATACCATAGCTACAGGTAAAAACACATTTTAATACAATTGCCAATTGGTAGGTTGATTGACTTACCTTGAGGGTGTGCCAGACCTGAGGATGGTGCTGGAGGGCTGCCTATGTTGGATGCACACAGTGCACTTCCTATACATGGCTGAGCACGGGTAGTGTCATGTTTGGCATCCCTTTTACTGTCTGTGCAAGTCAGAGAGGGTGACATTACCTGGGTACCTACTGTGTCAGTGCATATGCTATGTGTTGCCTCTTTGCCAAGGCCAGGTCATACTGGGCATGCCTCTTTCTGCCTACTGGGTCCAGCTCAGGTTGTTCCTCCTCCGAGTCACTCTGTGCCTGTACGGGCCTTGGCATTGGTGGGGGTCTGTGTGGCCCTGCCCCATGCTGTTTCTGCTGCAGCTGTTTCCACAGGATCATATTGTGTAGCATAGCACATACCATAACAATTTGGGTGCATGTAGCTGGTGAATACTGCAAGGCTCCACCGAATGTGTCCAGACACCGGAACCGTGACCTGAGCATCCCAAACACATGCTCAATTATATGGCTTGCCTGTGCGTGTGCCTCATTATGGCGTCATTGTTCAGGTGTGTGTGCATTTCTGATGGGTGTCATCAGCCATGGCTCCAGTGGGTACCCAGCATCCCCCACTAGGTGACCGTAGGGGATGTCCCTATTGGCAAAGGTGTGGTACAACTGCGTCAGATGCCATATATCAGAATCGTCATAGCTTCCAGGGCAGCCAGCGCACACATTCAGTATAATGCCCTGGGCATCGCATATGACCTGGCAGTTGATGGAGGGGATTCCCCTGTGGTTAATGTAGGCCCTACCACACTCACTGGGTGGTGCTTTGATGCATATGAGTGTGCAGGCTATAGCACCCACTACCCCAGGGTAGTCTGCTATTTGCTGGAAGAGACGCATATTGCTGGTCAACAACTCATGTGTGTTAAGGAAATGTATGTGCTCACTGGCATGTGGTGATATGGCATCCAGGAACTGATGGAACACTCTGGATGCAGATGCCTGTGAGATCCCCATGATATCCCCAGTTGTGCTTTGAGAGGTACCTGTGGCTAGTATACCAAGGTCTACACATTCCTTGGTATCCACTGGGATAGGTTTCCTTCGGCCTGTTTGATGTGTCACGTGCGGCTGGCACAGCTCAACAATCTGCTGTAGGAGGTCTCTGTCCACCCCATAGCACTCCACTATCTCCAGCTCATGTAGCCCCTGGTAGGTTACCCTGGGTCTGTACAGTCTTCTCTGTCTCATCACTGAGCGTTGTTTGGCAGCATTCACATCCTCACCACCCTCAGCCTCCTACACATGTTGGTCTATGTTGCCTGCTGCAGCCCTTCTCATTTCTTTGGATTGTTTTGTACAATTTCCCCCACATGTATACACCAGTGGTGTAGAGTGTGGAAAAAACCCATTTGTATGGTGCTTGTTCACTTTATCATAGTGTTCTGGGCTGGGCTGGGCCTGTAATCTGCTGATTGTGACAATTATCACCTGTTTGCCCAGCCTGTTCACCTTAACTACTCTCCTACTGCTGTTATCCCTCCCAATTGCACTAGGCAGGTATAGACACACCCCTAGTTTAGGAGTGCTAAGGCAGGAGCAATCCCGGGACACAGGGCTCCAATGTACATACAGTATACCTGACACGCTCCCATGCTTTCACCTATATTCGAGTCCTTCACCCAGCGATCTATACACATACACTCTTGGGATCTGCATCACACCCTGGGGATAAATGGGATTCACTATTTTCCACCTCATTTGCATAGTATTGTCTTCTAATGCATAGTTACATGACCCATTCTGAGCCTCCGAAATAACAACCACTGCTTACTGTCGCGCAGATCCACACACAAAACTGGTTAAAAGTGCCTTACTATCACCGTATTCAATGTCCCTTGTTCTTCCAAGCAACAAAATAACTGGTGGTGATGTCCTGCCAGGAGTGGCTACTTCGCCCATATAGTGCCATTCATAGACGAATGTCCTGAGACCAGGTTAACACCCTGACACCTAGAGGACAACTGCATTGTATGTGTATGCTAAACAGTGCTAGATGTGTAGTGTTCGTAATCACAGCTGCCAATGTAGATCCAACAATGGGGAATACTGACATCTGTGCAGTGGGGAAAGTTGTGCACAATAGCACTACCACCGTATACCTCAGCTACAGACATGTGGACAATAACACCTTTATGGACCGCTCCAGGTGGTGGTGTCCCCACGTACATGAAGGCCACTCACATGTACTGACCAGTACACCCTCAAAAGGCATCACAGATGTGTCAGGTGCAGATCACAGTGTCAAAAGCCGCATTCTGGGATGTAGCCCTCAGACATCGCCATGTCCTTGGACCAGCAACACACATCCATACATTTGGTAGAACATATATTAGTACAACACCATGTGACCCATGACCAGTGGACTGTACCTAGCTCTACAGCAACTGTGCAGACTACCCATGTACGGACAAAGTTGCATCATGTGTTATGCAATGCAATGATACCACTGTCCGTAACCAGGTCAGCTGTACACATAATAGGGGCCCTGGGTTATATACAGCTGTAACAGATGACTTTTGCTCTACACCAGTAAACACCCTCATGTTTGGATATGACATACATGTACTTGCTGTGGATATGTACATGCCCCACACACACACACACAACACATATGTACATAGCATAGCTGTTGTTGTCCTTCATGCAGACAGGTGACTACAGCAATTACATACATGCACGTGGAAGGTAGGTCCATGGCTGTTGAATGCTAACAGTACATAAGGTGTGATATCAATGTTGACTGAGTTAACATTCCCTCTGTACTGATTACCCATGATAACTATCATATCATGCAACAGTCCATGTGTCATGTATGTCATCACACATGTCCACCAACTGCAATGCCTACAAACATGGCTAAATGACAGGAATGTAGAACCTACACACATGTACATGTAGTGGTGTGCATTCAGCTACCATGCGTGTGCAGTAGCTGATGTTTGCAGGTGATCTGTGTCTTACTACAACATGCAGTTGCAATGCAGACCCATCACTGCCAACTGTATATGGTGAAATACTGACAGTGTGGTAAGATATACATCAGGTATGGAGGGATGTGTGGACATAAAGTGGTGGGCCATCTTTGCAGATGGATGTTTGCTGAAGGCAGCTCATAGGTGTGTCACAAGCAGTACTACCATAACATATGCAAACACAAAGCTATGTTTCTGTTAATTGAAGGGGAGGACATACATCCTACACAGCGGTCAGGGTGTCACTGACTGTAAATCACTTGACACCTGTAACACTTAAGACCTCCCATGTGCATATATCAGCACAATTGCCAAAGGTAGCATCAGTACACATTGTAATGTGGGCAATACTGCTGCATGTCTGTCATAAGTATCATAAGATAGCAGGTGTTTGAGTCACAGTACTGCCATGTGTGTTTGCTTGTGTGTCCATATATGTCACATTAGGTGGGGAATAATCCCAATTGTTACTCACACCCCTGTACACTGTTGTAGAGATTTGTACATACTGCAGTGTAGAAAGCAAGACATAGGCAGGGGAGGGGTGTGTATCACACACATGTGAGCTATCTGTATGTGCATGACATAAGTGCATTCAATTGTGGCCTCTACATTGTGTGTGTGTATGTATGTATGTATGGCTGTCTGGTCCATGGAGTGAGGATGTATGTTACAATAGTGAACAGATAGGACCCCTAACCCCTCCAGGTGATGCAATCTACTACCCTGTTGATGCCGTTGATCTTAGGCATTACTGACTACCTGTACATGTTCATTCTCTGTGTCGCATCATGTGGATGCACAGTACTGTAATGGTGATTACCACATAGGCAGGGGTCCTCACCTCAACACTATCAAGTATGTGTGTGTGTGTGTGTGTGTGTGTGTGTGTGTGTGTGTGTGTGTGTGTGTGTGTGTGTTACAGTGTCGTTGACCCCGTGAGTGTGGGCGTGATTCTGTGTCTGAATACATGTGTGCGAATACCTGTGTGTTTGTGTGTGTGTGTGTGTGTGCGTGTGTGTGCGTGTGTGTGCGTGTGTGTGTGTGTAGTTGTGTGTTCTCATCCTGTAATGTGAATGTGTATTACTGCTACACAGTGAGGCCTCAAGCTATCAACTGGCCTCTACCCTTGTCATCAGCGAGACCGCTATGTAAACTCTCCACCCCATGTAACTGTACTTGTGATGTTACCCGGTATGGATGCCACGTCTCTATCCACTGTAGCTTAGTACACAGCTCCCATGCTCCTGGATCATTAGATGTGTAGACATCTTTGGAATGTCAGCCTTTCTAACAGTGAGGTTGAAGCTACGAATAGCATGCTGGTATTGCCATACATGTCTGTGAGTAGTCCACATTTACACATGGGAAACTGCAAACACTGGTACTCAATGGAACATGCAATCAGACCTGAAGGAGGGAAGCAGGACATCATTACCAACATGCTCTTACTGTTGTTATCAAGACACATACTGTGAACAGAAAACAAATATTCTAAACCTGTACTACATGGTATGTCTCCTGCGTGTCAACAGTACACAACAATTGTAATCTACACATATCTCCCTATTCTGTTCAACCTGTGCATCAGACCATATGAGCGTGGTGTGGATGACAGGGATGCAGCACAGGCATCATCATATGCACAGGGTGATAATGTTTGCCAGTGGCCTAGGCTGGATGACATCATGTGTATGGGTTAGGGCCTGTGATCTAATTGGCCATGTGTGGTTGTTATGCATGTGAGTGTTGCAGTGCCCTACAGATGTTTCTGGTGTGTGCGTGTATGTGTGCACACAGTTCTGCCATGTGTTTGGCCTACACAGGGTATTATTGACAGCTCCAGACTATACAGACCAGGTTTTACAGCTCATGGTGCACGTGACCTGTGCCTGCCAGGGGGTCGCACAGGCACTACCAGGCAGAGGTGCAAGATTGGGTACTGTCTGATGACACATGTCCACTGGAACCGTGTCCCCGTTGGGACCGTCTGGGGCCACATCCACATGGCCTGCTGTGTCCGGGTGTGGACAGCACAGCACCAGCTGCACTGTTGCTGCTACTGCCACTGTGGGAGCGGACATGTGAGGTAGCTCCTTCACGTAGACCTGCACCAGGTGACGTAGCTGGCCTAAGTCCACATGCCCTATGCCTCACTCTTACCAGATGTTCCAGCACAGAGAGCTCACACTCATGGATTGTCATGCCATGGTCAAGGATTCCAACCATGTCACCCAATCATCTGTCCAAAACATCAGCAATCTGCTGTTGAGCAAATGCCAATGCCTAGATGTTGTCATTTAATAGAACAGATAGCAGCCCTCTGAAGCCTTTGCCCTTCTCTGTTCTGCCATTCACCACGTGCCTGTGCCACCATTGCAGTCTGAAACATGCGTCTGGTGACACCAGCTGCTGCAGTCTGTCCTGAAGGGGCATGTCGTCCAGAGATCCTCCTACGAGCAGCACTGACCACATGCTTGTGTGGCCTATCTCCAGTCATTTGACTGACACCATGGTGTGAATATACACCTTCCATAGCCACCAAACGTTCCTGTTCCAAGCTACCACATGCTAACTGTCCTTCCTCTAGGGCCACTGGTGATGTGGTATGTGTTGGCATTAGATCTGTGTGCGGGGATGAGGGGGATATAGGTGGAATGGCAACCAATGGCACAGATTCAGCCCCTGTCAACCCTGCCTGTGAATCAAGCATATGCTTATCATCACTGCTAGAGACTGTGGGGACACTAACATCAGATAGACTTCAGGAGGGTAACGCACCTACATCACATGTGAAGGCAAACAAAGCCTCTACATTACAATACAGACACACACACACACACATACACACACACACACACACACACACACACACACACACACACACACACACACACACACAGACACACACACAGACACACACACACACACACACACACACACACACACACACACACACACACACACACACACACACACCATGCATGTGATTTGACAGAAGGAATGCAATATGCATGTGATACAGCAGACGGCATGCTGCTCAGACAATAATAGTGGTAGTTATAATACATCCCTGGGCTGCACACAACCTCAAGCATGTGTCAGAGCAGAAGCCATGCATTTCACACAATCATGGTAGTAAGCATGCATCCCTATGTTACACCATGTGGACCAGCACAGGTTAACAGTACACATGGCTGATGTGTGGCATATGACCTTGACATTAACATGTAGTATTACATGTAATCAGCTGACATGTGCATTGACATGCATACATGTTTGACAGAAAGGTGTCCTTTCACGTGTACAATGGTGTAATGGTGTCACATTGCAGTATTGTCTGTACACCCTACAGATAAAATGCACTTTTAGCAGATGAGCATGACCATTGCAGGGTATTATGAGGCATCTATATTGCTATACAGTGTGAAGTACAGACACAGTGCCATTGCATGGAATCATGAGGCATCTCTATTGAAATATAGTGTGGATTACACACACAGTGCATAGCCATGACTGTGTGTATACACAATACATATATACTGTGGATTATGACCCACGTCGCCGAGGTGTATACACAGTAAACCATGATGTGTAATGTGTGGCACAGGTCACTGAAGGACATACGGATGACACCCCTGCACATCTGCAAACATATTTTAGCTGCCTGGCAACAATGTCCACACATGGCAGACTTGTCAAAACACCATGTCCCACATGACATTTGTGTACTACAGTCATTAGGTGCATGGCTGACAGTGATGTCCAACAGCAGCAAGGGAAATGTACTATATATGTGGCCTGATGTGGTTTTCTGTGTATGTATGTGGATGCTGTACAGGTGACTACTGTCATGCTGTGACACAGTCATGATGTTCAACACATCTTATGTGGTCGAATGAAGTTACACCTCCACAAGCTGTGCACAGGCTTGTAGGATGTCCAGTGTTCCACATCTGCAATGTAACCATTCAACAATGGCTATAGTTGGACCATGTGTAGCCAATGTACAACAGGGTGTACACACAAAGACATCACATCTACTGTGTGTTGCTACATGTCTTTGGCCATCCTCCATGGCCATGTGTGAACATGTGTTGGAAAACGGTTGTGATTGCTGTCTATCTCACAAGTCTGTGTTGTCCGATATGACATAGACCCATAGATGTCAGATACTCTACTGTCCACAGGATTATGCAGACAAAGGGTTGTATGTTTGGTATGTGGGGTAGGTTTTATGGGATAGTGAGACAATGTTGCAGCCAGACCACTACATGTCATGGACATGTCAGATGGCACATCACAATGTGTGCACTCGATGCAGGGGCATATTCCACAATGGTGAATCCTGTGGGCTGCCCATACTCCAGCTCACTGTGTAGTACTGTTTGTGTACCCTACATGTTTAGTTCTGATGTATAGTACATATTCCTACATTGAACAACACCTCCACCGTTGTATGCACAGCTGCCCACACATCTAGCAATGACAGTTTCTGAGGTTTCATGTCAGTGTTTCACTTAGTTTGTAAGTATTGCACATGGGTAGCCAGTGTGATGGATTAAAGATGCGACCTGTATATTGTGACCAGACTATACATTATGTGTACATGTGTTAACTGGCCACATGGCAAATAGATCTGTGCATGTTGCCTGATACTTAGAACTGTCTCACCTGCAAGGGTCTGCTGTCTCTGCGGAATGCCAGAGATACCTATATAGGGGTGACACAGCAGTATGATCATTATCCACGACGGTATGACAGCTACAACGTGCAATGTGCATGTTAACACATTCGCCAGTACAGTAGGATATACTATGGAGTATGCACATGTGTGCATACACAGAGTAGCATACAATAGTATGCGGCATGTGTGTATACATGCCTTGCATATGATGTTACATTACATATTGTACAGTGACACATGCAACTATATCAGATATAATAGTCATATGTGCAGTAGTTACTTACCAGGCAACTCCAGGCTCAGTGGTTGAGAGACACCCACCTCCACGATGGCAGCTAGGGTTTGTGGATGCTGTTCTGACAATGTCCCCAGGTTGGCCAGTAGCTCCTCGGTACATGTGAGTGGGGGCTGGGTTGGTGGCCCACCACCTGTTGCACCCTGTTCCCTGGCGATTGCATTCGCATGCTGTTTCACACATCTGATCAGGTCTGTGCAGTGTTAGCGCACCTGCTGTATGTGCGGTTATGGCCAACCACATCATTAAGCCTCCTGTGAAGTTCCTGCCACAGGTCATCACACTGCTGTGCATGCTGTGGCACATGGCTAAACAAGACATCATAGTTGTCTTGGAGGTAAGGTATAAGGGCCTCATCCTCCAAGCGGGTATAGGCTGGGAGTCTTGCTCGTGGCATATCTGGAAGACATAATGATGGGACAGGTCAAAGTATCTCAGAGATGCACAGAGCTACAGCTGCACATACATGTGTATCACATTAATTACATATGAACAGTTGTCTTTGCAAATCTTCATGACACTGACACCACTGAAATGTTTGAGTCACACACATGTGACACCCAATGGGGATTGGATATTATCACCATATATGTGTGTCACCTGATTACATTGCTCATACTCCATGTGGATGCTGTCTTGATGTGGGCATGTCTGATTGACTGTACTGGTGTTCTTACCTATCAGCACATGCCTGAATGAGTCCACATTAATGCTGTCGACTTTGATGCTGTTTATATGTCACATATCAACACATACACTGCCTTAACGGACATGACCCGTGACAATGCAGGCATGCACGTGGAAGCCTTTACATGCATGTCTTTTGTTATATACATCTACACGGCACTGTACAGCAGTTCAACATCCTGCCACGTATCGCCTGTGTTGCACATATGATACACATGGGACAATGGCTAGCCGGATGGTATTTGCAGGGATGGTTATCAACTATAGCATGTACGGCCAAGGTCATGTAGTCTGCATGCCCTGGGCCATGTATGAGCGTAGGATGTAATGTTTCCTAGCTGTAGCCAACAGCCATGTTTCCAGCGCCAGGTGAAGCAGTGCCACATAACTGACCCAGATGGTTAAAGATACATCTACCATGCGGTCATCACACCATGTCTGACAGAGGTGAAATGTGCAGCTTTGCTGGACAGGGTTGCATAGTATGGCAGGAGTATGTAACGTGTATGATACAAGGATCCTTCCACCATTTGGTGATCCTTGTACTAGGAAGGTGGATGTCCATGACATATGTATTTCAGATCAGTATATGTACGTGTAGCATGTCCAACATCACAGTGTTGGACATGTCTTTATGCAGGGTAGGCGTCATGCTACATAGTGGAGATGAGAACTGTGAAGGCTGGTGTCGCCCATGCAAACATGGGCAATACCCCTTAAAGGTGATATGTGATACGATATTGGTCACTTGAGTGATGAGTATGGCTGTACAATGATCTCCATGTTCATGGATGGCACCCTGTCATAACTAGGGTTGCCTCTTATGACTACCTAATAGGCTTGGTGATGTCATTAGCTCAGGAAAGTAAACTGCACAGCACCATCTTTTACACACAGTGTCCATTATGTTGACAGCTGCCTAGGTGGTAGTTCACAGGTACAGGGTTATTAACCTAGCGGTGACAATGCTATATGCAGCTGTCAGATTGTGCACATATGTCACACACCTCACCCACAAAGCCCATTCTGTAGGTTGTCCACAACACTGAGTCAGCTATTGCTCCTAAGTCATATCCATTTACATAGTTACATAGGCAGATGCCTCCCATTTGTCTGTGTGGTATGGGCTACAATGAGGGGGAGTACAATGAATTACCCCTGTTTTACTGTAGCTGCCACTGGTGTGATATGCACATATTACACAGACACCTTTTGTAGTGTTGGTTCTGTCAACAGTCCACTTGCAGAACACTTCTGTGACATACAAAGGTTCATAGGTTCATAGGTAGGTACTAGGCTACTGGCTCTAGGGCCTATATAGGTTCATAGGTTCATAGGTTCATAGGTTTATACTAGGCTATCTGCCCTAAGGCATTTATAAGCCTAGCCCAAATTTTTGTGGCTTACGCCACCCCTTATATGAAAAAATACTGTGCCCATTAGTTTGTTGTGCCTCTGTCCAGCAGTGACACAGAGATGATTCCCGGGGTAAACCTACGATCTCCCATCCACAGGTCTAGATTTCTCTTGAACAGAGTCAGCGAGGTGCTCTGCCTCACATGGACCGGGATTTTATTCCACAGCATAGGGAGTCTCTGAGTGATAAATCTATCCCTCCAGCACGTCCTATTTATATCCGTGCTAAGGTTTAAGTCGCTTGCTCTAGTGGTTTTGGTGGATTTGGATTTTTTGAGTTGGAGCATGTCCATTAATTCCGGGTTGGACATGGCCTTGTATGTCAGGCACATGTCACCTCTGAGCAGATGGTATGCGACTGAATAGAGCTGGAGTTTCTTCAATCTGGCAGCATATGACAGATTTTGGAGTCCCTTTATCCTTTTGGTGAGGAACTTTTGGGGACTCTCCAATTGCTGCAGATATCGGGTGAGATACATCCCGAATGGGGCATTGTACTCGATCATTGGTCTGATAAGTGAAGAGTACAGGGGAACAATGACCTCACTAGATCTGGATGTGAATCCCTTCATGATCAGGTGGGCAATGTAGAAGGTCTTTCTAACCACTTTAGCAATGTGAGTGTCAAAAGAAAGGCCACTGTCAACCTGGGTCCCCAGGTCCCTGATAACCTCTTCTGTGCTTAGTGGATTGCCACCTATATGGTAGCTTGGGGTTACCTTGTTTTTCCCAAGGGTATGACTATACATTTTTGGCGTTTAACTTCAGGCCATGGCTCTGGCACCAGCTATCTGTTTCCGTGAATCCCTTCTGAAGGATATCCGTGTCTGATGCACTTTCCACTATGACGCCCAGTTTGCAGTCGTCTGCAAACTTTGTCAGCCAAAGTCCTCCTATGTTGGCCTGTACTTCTGAGAAGTAGATGCCAAACAATAGGGGGCCAAGGACCGAGCCCTGTGGGACACCACTTGTGACCGGCTTGGAGTCTGACACAGCGCCAGCAACTCTAACCCTGTGGGTTCTATCCTTAAGCCAGTTTGCAACCCATCTTGTGACATATGGGTTTACATTTAAGCTGGTAAGTTTTTCTACAATACCCGAGTGGGGTATTGTGTAGAAAGCCTTTGCAAGGACAAGGTAGGCTGTATGGACTGCCTTTCACTCATCAATGGCCATGGTGACTGTTTCAAGAAGTCGACCAAGTTCAAAAGGCATGATCTTCCCTTGACAAAGCCAAACTGGGTCGGGTCCAATGTCTGCAAGTCCCCTATATCTTTGTTTATGAGCTCCATTATGATCCTCTCCATAGCTTTGCAGACTAGACTTGTTAAGCTTATGGGGCTAATTACAAGGGTCCGTAGAGCCCGCCTTTGTGGAGTGGGACAACAGTTGCCGTGACGCCACTCCTTGGGCACGTATCCTGTGGTAAGGCTGAGATTAAACAGCTGCCTTATGTGCGGGTTTAATTCCTCATTTAGCTCGTGTAGCACACAGCCGGGGACACCATCCGTCCCATTGATGCTGTGTTTTTAGCTTTAGAGAGCAGCTTTCACCTGCGCATTTGAGATGTCCGGGAGGCTACACTTTCGGCTGGGATAGTTTTCTCTCCTTTAGGGGAGAGGGGGTGAAGTTTGCACTGAACCTGTCTGCCAGTATGTTGGCAATGTCTGTGGGTTCAGTGATTTTTGTATCATTTTGGACTAATTCTGAGCATATCTGGGAGTTTCCACCCAGGTTCCTAACATAGCTGAAAAAGGCCTTATGATTGTCCTTTGAATCCATGGCAATTTTTCTCTCAAAATTGGCCTTAGTTGATTTTATGAGTGCTCGTATTTTTTTACTAATAATGATCAGGGGTGACTTCCCTTTTATGGATTTTGTTCTATCATGTAATAGCTTTCTCCTCTTATTGTAAAGTTTGTTAATGGCTGGGGTCCACCAGACTGGATGTTTGCCCTTTGTGGAAAGAGTCTTGGTTTTATTTGGGATTGCCTGATCCATGCAGTCCTGGAGGTGTTCATAGAAGGCATTTCCGCAGCTTGGGTTGTGGTTTCCACTGGCTCAGGGGCCTTGAAGGATACCATACCAGTCTTGAGTAGTGTGAAGTTTGCTTTAGAGAAGTTCTTCACTATGGTCTTTTTTGTTTGGGGTGGGGGTGGGATGTGGATTTCCAGTGAGATTAGTTTATGATCAGATCTCACCAATGAGGGATATACTTCCGGTGTGGAGCATTTTGTCCCCATGTTTGTGACAATGAGATCTAGTATATTTTCTCCTCTCGTGGGAACAGTGACTAGCTGTTCCATGGCATTTGAATTTATGAACTCCAGGAACCGTTGGGCTAGAAAGTTAGGGCTTGAGTAATGTTCCCAGTCTATATTCGGGTAGTTGAAGTCACCCAATATGATGGTGTTTGGAGATACATTTATACCCTCCAGTGTCTTCAGGAAGGCTGTGTGGGGTTCCTGAGTTTGAGAGGGTGGCCTGTAGCATGCTACAATTTGTAGAGCAGTTTTGCCTATGGTTAGTTGAATCTGGATGGTTTCCGAAGCTTTGTGCGTTGCCACCAACCTGGAGGTGTGGGTATCCTTTATGAATATGGATACACCCCCTCCTTTTGTGGTGTGGTCCGGGTTTTGGGGCCGGAACGCATGATATGACGTAAAACCTAATAGTGCCGGGGTGCTCTCAGGAGCCTTGAACCAGGTTTCAGTTACAGCACAGACATTGATGTTTTCCATACTGAGAAGGGCCTCGAGTGCATGCATTTTGAGATTTAGACTTCTGGTATTGAGCAGCATTACCCTCAGTTTCTTCCCATTTTTGTTTTCTAGGGTGGTAGGTTTAGAATTTGAGCCTTGCCTAAAAAAGGCACTATGGGGGTGGCAAGAGCCTTAGCCAATATCCGAATCCCAGGGGTGACAGGTGCAAGCCGTCCTTGAGCAGCGTGGCTTGTCAAGCATGTCATCCCAGGCAGACAGACACTGGATCCCCTTTGAATGACACCAGACATTAAGCCAATTGTTAAAGCTGATCATCTTGTCTCTATATTGTGGCATCATTCTTGGTGAAGGAAGGATACTGCTCAGGGTTAGGGTCATACCTGCCTGGGCTACATAATCAGAGAGCTCCTCTATGTCTCTTTTCATGTAGTCCAGGGAGGTACGTCTCAGGTCGTTCACACCAGCATGGACAATGACTGTGTCATATTTGTACTTGCCATGGAGTGACCCTAGTGCTTGTGTTATGTGGCAGATTCTAGCGCCCGATAGGCAGCTTACTGTGACCCTCTCCTTGTTCAGCCTGGTGAGTGGGACGTCAGTGTGTCTGACTATGGAGTCACCTATGACAAGTATGTTTGGTGTTGTATTTGGCCTTAAGGGCTGTGACTGCTTTGCACACTGCTTTTGTGGTTTATGTGTTGCTTGTGGGGTGTCTTGAGGTAGCAGTTGTTTGGGTGTCTGCTTTGGAGGCCTCTGCTGTTTAGGTAAATTTTTACTCAGAGGCCTCCGAGTATGTCTTTGTGTGTTTATATGTTTGATTCAGTGGAGTGGTAGCATTATGTGAGGCTGGTTTTGTGGTGTGTGTAGTTGCCTTCTCCTCCTGTCTGGTCTTGCCAGTCCTGAGTTGAGAGAGCTCAGCCTCCAGTTTGGCTAAATAGCTGCATCTCTCGCAAGTATTTGTGTTATGTGGGAGGAGGAGAGGGTTGTCTGTGTACATGAGGCAGTTATAACATTGCCTCAAGATTCCCAGATTCACCAGCTGGACCGGAGAGAAGATTGACAACTGACCTTTGGACATGCTAGAATAATATTGGGAATTCCTTAATTGAAAACAAGGGCCAGTGGGGAGTGAGGGTGTAGTGCTTTTAATTTTAGTGCTGACTTATATAATTGCTTTAGTGAGCAAGTGCCAGGTAACTTGAGTGCAATGTGTTACAAGTAACTAAATGCAAAACGACAAACAGTAACTTTCTTTCAAGTGAAACAAGGAAATAAGTACAGTAAGCAATGCAGATATCACTAGTGATCCACAGAAGCGCTGAGAAGTTGCGTATTAGGTGGAATTAGCTTCCAGGGAAATAACAAGCAAACAAACAACAAGCATATAAACAAAGCTAGATTCAGCAGGCCTGGATCTAGTCTATGCTAGAGCAAACAAGGTGAACCAATTTCAGTAAGATACAGTTCAAATATTCAGGCACTATAAACCTTTAACCAGAAATTCCCAGCTCAGAAGGGCAGAGTCCAGCCTCTTCTCCCACAAGAGTGCAGACCACGAACCTTCATAATGTAAAATAACTGGCCTGAAGCCCAAGTGCCTAAACCAGAACTAATACACTTGGACACTGGGCTCTCAATCAGCAGTTCCCAACTTAGAAGGATGAAAGCTACCTGTCCTGCCACCACAGTGCTTGCCACAAACCTTCCTAATATAAAACAACTGGTCTGAAGCCCAAGTGCTTAATCCAAAAGACTTGAATGATAGCTACACTTTAATCAAGTTACAACCAAGCAGTAATAAATACCATTGAATACTTTATATAAGCCTAGCCAAAGGTACCTTGGCTTTCCCCACCCAAGAAAATTATTTTCCTGTGCCACTGTCGAGCAGAGCCACAGAAGTGATCCCTGGGGTGAATTTCCTATCTCCCATCCAATCATCAAGATTTTTCTTGAGGAGCGCTAATGAGGAGCTTTGTTTGATATGGATAGGTAGTTTGTTCCAGAGTATGGGAAGTCTCTGGGACAGGAATCTATCCCTCCAGCATGTTCTGTTTATTGTGGTGACAAGGTTTAGGTCCCTAGACCATGTAGCTCGTAGGGATTGGGATTTCTTTAAGTGGAGCATGTCTAAAAGCTCTGGGTTTGACATAGCTTTGTGTGTTAGGCAGAGATCGCCTCTGAGTAGGCGATATGCAGTGGAGTAAAGCTGCAGTTTTTTGAGACGTTCTGCATAGGGCATCTGTTTGAGGCTGGTAATCCTCTTTGTGAGGTATTTCTGTGGCCTTTCCAGTTGTTGTAGATGTCTTGTGAGGTACATACCAAAAGGGGCATTGTACGCTATAATGGGTCTAATGAGTGACGAGTAGAGGGGAACAATGACCTCTTTTTTCCTGGATGAGAAACCTTTTGTGATGAGGTGTGCACATAGAAGGATTTCCTGACTACTGTGGCGATGTGATTATCAAAAGAGAGACTACTGTCCAACTGTGTCCCAAGGTCTCTTATCACACTTTCAGTGTTAAATAGACTACCGCCTATGTGGTAGTTCATGGGTACTGAGTTTTTACCAAAAGGGATGATAATGCACTTTTTGGCATTGAGCTTGAGGCCATGGCTTTGACACCAGGCATCTGTCTCAGCGAGGCCCTATTGTAGGATCAAAGGTACATAGTATACTGAGTGTAGATGGAACACAGTATGGGTGATGATGTCCTACGACCTGTCACAGATATGATATGCAGTGTGAAATTATCCATACTGTCATCTACATCTGTACTGCTAACAACATATATGTTGATTAAGGTTCATGGACTTTCAGACCAGACTCAGCAGGGTAGTAGTGCAGTGCCTCCCATTATGAGTGGGGTCTCCACTTTGTGGATTGTGATAACTGTTGGTGTGCACCATTCAGTGTTTTCACAGGCTGACATGAAGCTATGTTTTACATGATGTGTATGTGTAGAACAAACTGCTTTGCCATATGTGTATGATACAACCAGGGATTTGGACAGGTCCCATGCAGCCTGAGTGCACCTTGTACCATCATAGTTATGGTTACAGGGGCTCTGTAGTGTTCATGGATATGTGCTTGTGTACCTGTTGGGGTGGCAGTGTGTTTATGATATCTGACACCCTGTCTGTATTGCTTATTCATGCTCAGCACTTGTTCAGAACATGCAAGCACTTCATGAGCTACTAATTACTACAGCACTCAATCCTCATTATCTACATGTAAACACTGTTTGTAATTACATTCCCCACTTGTTTAGAGAAAAACAGCTGCTGTACACACTTTCCTCACATATCTAGTGGGAAATAGTTAAATATTCAGGCATGTCCAAGTGTCAATTCCCAGTGTTATCACCTGTCTGTTTGATGAATATGGGCATCATGAGGCAATATAGAAA
This sequence comes from Protopterus annectens, assembly GCF_019279795.1. Lineage (NCBI taxonomy): Eukaryota > Metazoa > Chordata > Ceratodontiformes > Protopteridae > Protopterus > Protopterus annectens. The sequence goes on from NC_056739.1 coordinate 1,366,998,854, forward strand.
TATACACAGTCAATACTCCCCTCCTAACATACAACACTACACCCTGTGGGAGATGCACATATCTAGCCATGCTGGAGGTAACGCTCTCTCCAACCCAGACTGAACCTGACAATCATGTGGGGATGTTAAATGTTTTCACCACACCGCACTCATCACATAGTCTCACTAGATCTCCACCACCACAGGCCACACATAGTAAGACTACAACATTTGCGGAGCCTCTCAATACTACTCTGTTTAGGCAACAGAGAACTCCAAAGCAGAAACACAGGCAGCCTCCATCACCCAACATAACACCAATTACTTATAGCCCACAGACTCAGTGTGCCCATCAACCACAGCCAATAGGTTGTTATAATGTACCTAACACACTAGTCATAGATGACTCTATAGACGGTTACACTGATGTCCCACTCAGCAGGCTACACAAGGTGATAGTTACTTTTAACTGGCTGTCAAGTAACAGGATCCGCAACATAACCTATGCACTCAGGTCACTCCTCAACAGGTACAATATGACTGTGTCATTTTCCACGTTAGTGTGAATGCCCTGAGATGTAACTTCCTGGACTACATGTACAGAGACATAGAATAGCTCTCCGATCTTGTAGCCCAGGCAGGTATCACCCTAGCTCTGAGAAGCATTTGGCATTCGTCCAGACTGATAATGCAGTACAAGGACTGAATTATTTACTTCAACAATTGGCTGTGCTTCTGGTGTCATTCCAAGGGTATCCAGTATCTGTCTGCTTTGAATGACATGGTCGACAGAACACGATGCTTTGGCACAGATGGCCTGCACCTGTTGGGCCTGGGATTACAGATAATGTCTAAGGCTCTTGCTACTCTTATAGTGCCTGTTTTAGGCATGGTTCAAATAACATATTCACCACCATAACAGGAACAGGCAAGCAAAACCTGAGGGTAATGCTACTCAATGCTTGACATCTTCATCTCAAACGCACTCACCCGAGGCACTCCTTGTAATGGACCACTTCGATATCTCTGCAGTGACTGGGACCTGCTTCTAGACTCCTGAGAGCACCCCAGCACTAACAGGCTATTACTCATACCACACCTTTCAGTCATGTAACCAGGACCGGAACACCCATGGAGGAGGTGTGCCCATATTTCCCAAGGATATACACACCTCCAGGCTGGTTGCTTAGCACAATGCATCAGAGGTAATCCAAGTGCAACTAGCTCTGGCCATAACTGCTATACAAATTGTAGCTTGCTACAGATTCCACACCATACCTCACGGTTAATGGTCCTCACTTCTTGGTGTGCTGGAAAGTAGGGTTCAAACAGAAAATACTGATGTGTGACTGACACTACCCCACCATTAACTAGGATACCTACTCATGTACTGATACATTAGGCTAACACTTTCTGGGATTCATAACCTCCAATCGGCTGGATCAACCTATCCACACCACCACCACCAGGGCCAACAATATCCTAGACCTGGTCATTACCAACTTGTGTGACTGGTGTTCCACACCTGGGGTTATCTCCTCGTTGGTCAAATCCGAACGTACGCTAATCACCCTTGTATCCACATCCCAGCACCACACCCTTTATGGAAAACACAGTACAATATTTCTACAAAGCCAACTTCAGGCTTCTTATGACAGCAGTAGTAAATGTCATGACACCCGTGCAGATGGACAATACAGTTACAACTGCTATATCATACACAACTGCACTTAATTAGCACTTACACGACAGCATGGATCATGCTATCCCAAACAGAGCCATGATGGTACCCACCAGAAAATGGACGCCACTCTTTTGGTCCACTGCCATGGACATAATGTACAACCGAAGGAGGAGACTGTTGCAAAGTCGAGTACAATCCCATGAGTGGGGGAGCTCCCTGGTCAGCCTCAGTAGGAATCTGAGATCCCTTATCACATCCTCCAAAGCTAGCTACATAAACATTACTGCAAATCATTCCAAGGACTGCCAAAAAGCGTTCTAGAGGTATGTCACTTCTCTCGATGGTAATACCCACATCTACTCTGACATACAGCAGTTAGGCACAAACATTACAGTACCGACTGATATTGGCAACATCCTGGCAGATAGGTTAAGTGCTAACTTTACACCCCTGTCACACCATAAAGGGCCCATATCTACACAGGAACAATGCAGAGTCCCTGCGATCAAAACTACGCAGTTCAAAGCTGCACTCTCTAAAGCCAGGAACACAAATCCATGTGACCGTACAACATCCCAGGCTGTGATTTCCAGGAACCTCAGAATGAAATGGCTCCCCACTTGGGCACCAAATTCACTAATAACCTTGCATCAGGCATTGTGGCCCCTGAATGGTGCACAGCAACAGTTATCACACTCCACAAAGGTGGTGCCACAATAGACCAGGGGAACTATTGCCCTATACACCTGACTAGACTGCTCTGCAAGGCTATGGAGCACATCATCATGGATCTCATTCACAGAGACATTGGTGACCTCCAAACCTTTCATCCCACCCAGTTTGGATTTTTTAGGGCCAGACCATGTCTCCTAAACCTGGTGGAGTCCTTTGAGACAGTTACCGAGTCAGTAGATGAGGGTAAGGAGGTCCACACAGCCTACCTTGTCCTCTCAAAGGCTTTCAACACCGTTCCCCATTCTGGTATTGTCAACATACACATCCACCTGCACATCAACCCCTAAGTCATGAGATGTTATGCAAAGTGGCTCACGGACAGAACCCACACAGTGAGGATAGCATACCCTAATCCCTACTGTAAATCAGTTACAATTGGTGTCCCCCAGTCCTCAGTCATAGGGCCCCTCATGTTTGGTATATGCTTCTCTGAGGTACAGGCTAGCACAGAAGGACTTACCCTGAATAGGTTTGCAGATGACTGCAAACTAGGGGCCATGATTGATTCATGAGCTGATACAGACACCCTCCATAAGGGTGTCACTGAGACGGATACCTGGTGTCAATAACATGGCCTCAAGCTGCATGCCACAAGATGCATAGACATCCCCTTTGAATTACACCAATCACCCATGGACTATCTCATAGGTGGTAGTCCCCTACATACATAAGACATAATAAGGGATCTTAGAACCCAAGTAGATAGCATCCACTCCTTTGATAACCATATTGCCATGGTTGTGTGGATATCCTTCTACATGGCCACCCTAATCTCTAATGGGTTTGTAGCCAGAACAAAGGCAGCCATTGTGCCTCTTTAGTCATGACTTATGAAACACATTAAAGGGTACAACACCCCATTTGGGATGTACCTTATGAGACAACAGCAATGGCTTTAAATACCACAAAATTACCACACCAAGAGGATTACTGACCTCCTCCGATGGAGATTCTCCTTTGCTTTTTTTAAAGCTATCTCACTAAGTTAAACTCCTTTAACATAGTGAGACAGTTTGTAAAAAGCAACGGAGATCTTGCTTTCTCCGTTGCTTTTGCCCACAGCTCTGTTGTACTGCGTAAGCATATGCATGATCAGTACATTAGAACTGCCGCAGAATACCAAACAGCTGTGGAAGGACAGCAAGGAGGCATTATACAATACCATTATTTAAGAAAAATATATATTTTTTCTTAAATAATGTCATTGTATAATAGCAACAACCCCCTTCTGGGTGTGGATAATACTGGATTTACCCACGGTTGTCCTTGTTTGGTCACTTGGGCTTTACCCTTGTGTCCAAATCACACCAACCGTGGATAAATCCAGCATTACCCACACCCAGGCATGGGTTATTGCTATAATATACTCTCCATATCCTTTGTTCATAACGTTCGGGTGTGGCGGAATGTATGATTGCTATGGTGCATGTTTTGCACATATTTGAAGACTTCAACCGCTGTATAAGGCATACCCATGGATTCAGGAACACACACACTTCCAACAACCACATTACCATTCACAGACTCCCAAACCCCACAATACCAAACACTCAAACTTGTGACAGTCAAACTCCCGGAACTAACGCAAACACAGAACACACGCACGCATACACAGACACACTGCTACCCATTACATCCAAACAAACCATCCTGCACTAGATATGGCCAGGTGGCCATGCTGCCATACACACCCCAAGTGGGTGGCTGTGCCCCCCACACCACACCTACTGTAATAATCTACCTCCAAGATAGCCAGAACAGACACATGAAGCAAGCACACTCACACACATTACAGTCCCACGGAAACACACACCGCACTCAAAACACACACTTACACACACTACAGTAATCAGAAACACACTTAAATACAGTACCTACCTGGACCGCAGCACCAGAAGCACTAACTAAATGTCCCTTAACATCGTGATAATAGTACTCACGGTTCTAGTGTTCCGGTACTGTGGTCTTTCGGTCTTTAAGCCTCGTGATTACGCCTGTCGGCATGTAAAGCATTTGGTATTTGGTAGTATCCTATTTATATGTACCTCTATGGTTGTGTACATGTTGTTAACCTATCTACATGTTTGCATATATATGTATATCTGCATATATCGACATATATCTCTCTATCACCCTTTCTCTCTTTATTTTATACATATATATATATATATATATATATATATATATATATTATATATATATATATCTATATATATATATATATATATATATATATATATATATATATAGAGAGAGAGAGAGAACACACCTTTCGTTGGGTACATGGCAGTGTATATTATTTCCCGAACTCCGCCCTTTTGTGTTTTAACCTGTCACAATACACACCTGCCGTTGGTACATCTCAGGTAGCTTAGTGGTAGGTGATTGTGTACATGGTTGTGTGTTCTACTCCTAGCAGTGGTTGTTTTACCTCTCAGAGCAGGCACTATTAGTACAAGGGTGAATAATGCAAATTTCAGTGGTTCTGAGCAGCTTTGCCCATGGTCTGCATGATATTCAGCAAAGCTTAGACCTGTTTTGTGCATATCCGTGTAGTCATGTTTAAACGACGCTTACCGGCACTTGCCGGTGCAAAAACCTGCGAACATGTGCTTAAACATGCTCTAATGACCTGCATCCAACATCCATTATTCGGGACATTGGAATAACAGTCCTTGCAGGTCGTGGAACCGGGAACATGCACGAGACAGTCAGTGGCTTTACCACTGGGGCATCTGGGATATGTACAAGCCTTATGGTGTTTAGTATGTGGACTGTACTATGGTTGTTCCTCCATACTGCAAACAAATGTGTAACTCAGTTAGTTTACATATGGATGATACCTATTAATGGTATGTCCAAGTGATGCTTAATGGATGTGCTCCAGCTATGGGAATCCATGTCAGAGTGAGCCACACACTGTAATGTGCTACACCTTGCCACAACCATAACTGGAGAATGCTGGGGTGACAGATACCTCTCATGGGTACTCCCCATGCTTTGGAACTACATCCCTGATTACATTATATGGAGCCCCTCATTAACACACCAGGGGATCCTTGCAGAGTGGGTGGGGAACAGTGGTTACACCCCAGGGATCCCACAATTGGCTCTGCTCCACAGAGGAACAGTTAGTTAATCAATGGGGTGGCGACAGCAGACACATTTTGGTTAGGCTTATGAATGGCCTATGACAATTAGGCATGTACCTACCGATGTACCAAGGAACCTATACATGCAGTATCAACACATGCTGTTAGCTTAATTTACTGTTCAGGTGTTGACTTACCTTGTACCAAGAGCTGTTGTGTGTGCAATAGTTGAGGGCTGCCTATGTAGGATGCACACAGTAGACCACCTATACATGACAATTTGAAGGTGGTCGTGTGTGTGTGCCATCCATTTTAGTGTGTGTGCAGGTGAAGAAGTGTGTCAGTCTGTAGGGGCCTACACTGCCAGTGTATGTGCTATACGTTCCCTATTTGCCAAAGCATGGGCATATTGGGCATGCTTCTGTCTGCCTACTGGGGCTGGCACAGGGTGTTCGTGGTCTGAATCCCACTGTGCCTGTGATGTTCTTGGCAATTGCGGTGGGCTGTTAGGGCCTTCACCATTATGTCTTTGCTGCAGCTCTTTCCACAGGATCATATTACGTATCATGGCACATGCTATGAAGATGTTGGCACACATGCCTGGAGAGTACTGCAAGGCTTCATCAGATATGTCCAAGCAATGGAACCGTGATTTCAGCATCCCAAACACATGCTCTATGATGATTCTGGTTTGTGCGTGTGCCTCATTATGGCTTCTTGGATGGGTGTGTGTGTGCATTGCTGATGGGAGTCATCATCCACATCTCCAGTACAAAGCCAGCATCTGGCACGAGGTGGCCATATGGGATGACCCCCTGACAAATACCTGGTACAGCTGTGAGGCATGCCAGATGTGGGAGTCATGGTAGCTTCCAGGGCTGCCAACACACACATCTGTGATAATGCCCTGGGCATTGCACACAACCTGGCAGTTGATGGAGTGGTATCCCTTGCAGTTTAAGTAGTGCCTGTCATGCTCAACGGGTGGTGACTTGATATGTATGTGCGTGCAGTCTATTGCACCCAGTACCTCCGGGTAGTCTGCCACAAGGTGGAAGAGGCGCATATTGCTGGCCAACTCCTCCTGAGTTCAGGGGAAGTATATATGCTTATTGGCATGTGGTAACATGGCATCCAGGAACTGGTGGAGTACCCTGGATGCTGATGCCTGTGAGATCCCCATGATATCTCCAGTTGGCCTTTGAAAGGTACCTGTGGCTAGTATTCTCAAGCTTACACATACCTTCGTGTCCACTGGGATGGGTTTCCCTCTGTTGTTTCTGGCTCTGAGGCATGGACGGCACAGCTCAATGATTTGCTGTATGATGTCCCTGTCCACCCTGTATCACTCTACTATCTTTAGATCATCTAGCCCATGGTAGGTTACCATTGGTCTGAACACTCTTCTCCTCCTCCGGGGCCTGAGGCCACCTTCAGTCTCCAACACATGGTGATGAATCACAGCTATGGCAGCTCCCAACAAGTACATTGTAAAAGGTCCGTCTGTTTACACCAATGGTGCAATGTTTGGGAATACAAGAGTGTGTGTGAGGTGCCTTTACACTTTATACTATTGTGCTTTGGAAGCTGATGATGTCATAGGGTGTGTATGTACAATCAGAGCTGCAGGGTATCTTACTTATGTGTTTTACTGCAGGTACTGCTATTGTGGTGCCTTTGGTGTTGAATTACATTTAGCTGCCGTGGATCACCTCTTGCTCTTGCCTTCACTTTTCATAATGATTCCCCTCCCATTGTCAGGCATGGATCCAGCAGCCTGCTTTCTTGTTTTGTACTTTCCCAACCCAGGATTGTGTTGCAAAATGTGTTCTATAGCCGAACTACTGCAAGTTTGCTTTGCTCTGTGGTGACAGTTCTCTTTTCTTTGCAATCCGGCACCTCCCCTATCCTGTTCTGCAGGTTGCTACTAGCAGCCTTGTTAGCTACCATCGATGGCCACTGTGAGTTAATAGGTGTTAATTACTTAGTTGTACTCCAATTACCCTACTGCGACATTTCCTTATTGTCTTCCCGTAACCTTCCTGTTTCAGCTGTGGTGAGTGCCACGCACAGCCATTTACCAGTTTTCGAGCACTTTGTCATCCATGTACACATGGGCTTTTGGTCACCTTGTGTGCTCTCAGCTAAGCAAAGATATGGCTACATCCACACCCCCGTCCTGCAGCTTTGCTTAGCATTGAACAACCTAGATTAGAAATGCTCCAATGTACTTACAACTATGGTGACACACCCCTCTGTTGATGTCATGTATACCTCCAGGCCACTCCTCGGTGTTGTACCGCTGCACCGTGTGGTACATCCTTAGGCCGGACGGACGTTTGCAATGCAGTATTACTTGCCTCATTTGCATGGCATTGACTACTAATTCATAGTTACCGTGTCGAAGACTGTCACAGACCCTTAGCAACCCTTGCACCTTGGTTGTGGTGTAGCATGCATACCATTGACTATCATGGTGAAATCATGATTTGTGCAACATTGCAATTTTATGACATCTGTATATATTTTCCTTGTGTTCATGTTTGCGTGCACATGCCCTGCGGTTGTACTTTTTGTTAGTGTGGCCAAGACATTAAATGTTATTTTTTTTATGTGTTGTGCGTGCTTTTTTATGCCATTGGCTGTATATTTCACAATTGGCATATGTTAAATTTGTAATACGTAAGTTTGGTCTGCTTTCATGGCTCTAATGTTCTGTTTGGAAAAATGTAAACCGTTTTTTATTTTTTTTTTTTTTTGGTTTACATTTCTGTATGCTTATGCTATGCCTGCACCACTTCATGAATCACTATGTACCTTCATTTGCATGCTGCACTACTGTGCATGGGTGATTAGCGTACATGAGCCGAGAGCTGCGCAGATCTGGCGTATGATGGTAGTGCTCGTGGAATTTGATCATACCTGAATCGCTCGGCGGCCATATTTGGCATTAGACTGCCTACACTATGCCTGCGTCTGGCGCAAGCTTCATGAATCCCGGGGTATATGTATATATATATATATATATATATATATATATATATATATATATATATATATGTGTGTGTGTGTGTGTGTGTGTATTTTTTTAATTGGGGTAGAGTTTTGGTCCACATGGACTCATTTCAAGCTCTGCATGGGAAAATGTTCTACTTATGTGAATTATTAAGCCTTACACAGTAAGCAAATGGAGACAACAGTAATCAAACACAGACGTGTATAGGCATTATATAAGTAACAATCTTAAAGGTAATTTATAAAAGCTCATGCATACACACATGTGAGCATAGATACACACACTCACATACACATGCACATACAAGCTAAAATGTTGCAACATGCCATATTTAAAGACATTAGAAAAATATGTGGCAGAACTGAATAAATATATTTGCAAAAGTGAAGAAATACATTTGCTTTCAAGAATTTCTGTCTTCGAACTAACAGAAGTATAATTCTCAGTGGGAATGTAACTCGATAATTTTCTTTGCAATTCTTACTCCAAAAGTATATGTTTAAATGTTAACTTACTAAGAGCTTTTAACAAAATGTTTATTTTTTCTGCAAATGTTTAATTTACTTAAACCTTCTAAGGGCTAGTAACTGTATGTTTAAAATGTTAACTTACTAAGATCTTACTAAGATCTTAAGACAAAATGTTTTTTTTTTCTGTAAGTGTTTAAATTTTCTGTATGAACTATCCCCCAGATTTACTAAACTTCTGTGCAGGACTAGCTTAGTCCTGCATGGAAGTGACCATTTAGGAGCAGGATGGCAGTGCGCCATGCATATTAATAAGGCATGCTGCCCAAGCTCCTAGGCTTACATGGAGCGTGTAAGAGTGCAGGGGGCATGTCTGAGAGCAGAGCTCTCAGAATAAACATACCCCTGCAATGTATAACAGTAGAAAGGGGTATGCAATGAGTGAGACCACTCACAGGTGTCCGCATATCCCCACCAACAGTCCCCCTTGTATATAACAGCAACAGACTGTAGTAATAAAATGAATAAACCCTAATTTTTTTTTAAATCCGATTGAAGCTAACCGTAGGTGCGTAGGTGTGCCCATCGCTTAGCTATGGTTAAGGCAGCTTAAAAGGCTGAAGAGGATAACAAGGAAGATATATGCAAACAAAGCAGCACAGCAATAGTGAAGTGGGCAGAGCATTTGCCTAACGAGCAGGCATTCCCGGTTCAAGTCCCACTGCAGCACATTCTATTTTACATGGCAAAGCACGTTATGATCAATATTTCTGTTGCATAACCCACTAAATAACATATTTATGAACTGGAGTACTGCAGTAAATGCACATGTGAGGTATCAGTATCACAATAAATATGGCACTAGTAAGCAGGTCTAAGAACAAATAAGCAGTAGTAAACATAATTAAGCAATAATTAACAGGTATAAGCCTGTTTGCGCAGCAATAAGTAATGCCTACACTGGCTAAGCAATTCTAAAGCTAACTCTCTGTAAGCAGATGTAACAGCAGGTTAGCAGTGCTTACCGTCGCACAAACCTTCTTACAACTGCTCAAAAGTGCCTTAATCACTCTGTATCCAATGGCCCTTGTTCTGCCCATCAACAAAATAAACAGCCATGCAGGTCTCGAACCCAGGACCCTATACACTATAGTCCCAGCAGCTATCCACCAAGCCTTTACAGAAGTACAGAAGAATGAGGTAGTAGTAAACATGTCCCCACCATAGTATAACCAAACTGAACCTGTGAAAGGCATCATTATACAGTGATATGTGCCAAAACCCACTACATAACATAAATATGTGAACTGTAGAACACCAGTAAGCCCAGAAGTGAGGTGTAATTGTAATAGTGTATTGAAGTCCCTGATAAAACACAAGGACCCCACAGAGTGTACATACACATCAATCAGGGATACCAGGCATACATATAAGGAGTAATGAATAATAACACAATGCCAAAAAGGCATTATAATGAAGGTCTAATGTAAGTAATGCTAAGCATTGCACAGGCCAGTGTAGGAGGTGTGAGCAATGTGTAGACCAGCTAACTCTTTGTGCCCAGTAGTATACCCCTTTAAACAATGCCAACCTTAGGTAAGCAGGTTTGCCCAGAACTTAGCCTTTTCAAAACTGGCCAACCATGGAAAAGTGTGTGAAATCGGCCCTACTTAATCTCATAACTGGTTGTAGCTTCCCCTTGCAGGCAGTATGGGGAGAAGGAGTGCGTTTCTGGGTGCAGCGCTGGTGCATCCAGGAGTCCAATGTCATGGCAGGACTCCTAGTTAAAGACCATGCACAGAGACTGCTGCAAGGCCAGTACCAGGGCTCCCAATATAATGCAGAGGCCTGGGACCATCTCGCCCACTACCTCACCACTGCCACTGTCATACCCCAAACTAGTGAGCAAGTCAGGCACCACTATGCCGACCTGAAGTGGCACAAGGGGGACCTCTTGGAGGAGTGGCTCTAATAGGCTAGAGCATCAGGGGATGTACTAGACGTGTGTAAGTATCACCCCAGTATGTGTGTAATAAGTGCCAACTCAGGTATATCATGGGTAGGTATGGCTAAATATTCCTCTTATGTCCCCCAAAGCTGCAAAGGAGTGGGCCGCGAATCTGGAGGCCCACATCTGCTGCCTGGCGCAGTTGTGACATGAGGCAAGTCAGTAATACGCATGCTTTTAGTGTCATAGGAAATAAAAATAAAAGTAGCAGTAAATTAATTGCTAGTATAAAACATGTATTGTTCAGGACAAGTACTGCATACATTAGAGAATATGGCAGGAAGAATCTCATATTGTTTGTATGGCAATAAAAGTGTAATATCCTGATAAAACAAGTCTAACTGCTGGACTGCATGTGTATATTCTGGTATCATATAGTAATGTAGATTTGCAATCATGTAATAGTACTGTAGTATTAAGCACTGTTTCCCACACCATGCACCATAAATTGAATGTGTAAGAATGCCTGTATATGACAGGTGTAATCCCAAGAGGCTATTTAGTACAACTGGGAGAGACATAGACAGTAAACAGGGAATATGCAGACAACAAAAACTGAAAAGCACATGCAACTAAGATGCGACCTGTTGTTTTTTGAACACACACAGCCAAGGTTTGAATCCTGCCAGTGGTAGTAGTCTGCATACAGAATCATACCCCACAACTGGACAGATATGTCCAGAATATCTATTAAAGTGGCCCATATATATTGCCTATCAACCTGCCCCCTAGGAAATCAGTGGTATGATCCGAGATGTATAGGCAACAAACAGGAAATACAACTGATTGACACACGTCTATGACAACAAACCTGGCACACTAGCAACTCCCCAATACCTTATGTGACTAAGAAGCCACGTATGTCCCATTTACAACCCAACTTGTTAAGCTGTTGTCAGAGTGTGTACAGTAACAGCGTGATATGTATGTGCATAACAGTAATGTGGAACCTGGTACTGTGTGTGTGAACATTCAGGTACTGCTGATAAACCTTCCTCCCACAGGTCTGTCAGATACCAACACTGTGCCCAGAAATACAAGAGTGATATGCAATTGCTCTGAATAATGAGATATTACACATCACTGTCACCCACACTGTCTTACAACATATAACTGTCTAGGAAATCTGTATAAGAGTGTTATACAAGGTCAGAATGCATAAGCACAGGGGATTATTAAGACAGAAAGCAGATTGGAGATATACAGCAATATCAATATAGCAGACACAATTGCGATGGACAGTGTTTAAGTTGTAGCAGACACAGCCATGCTCTGAATCCTGGGAGTGGAATTAGACTACATACAGATTCATACCCCACAACTGTACACATGAGGCCAGAATGTCCAGTATATGTGCTCATATCTGCTGCCTGTCTCCCTGTCCCCCTGGTAAGTCTATGGGATGATCCCAGATTTTAGCCAACAAACAGGGAATACAAGTGATTGTCAACTATCATGAGAACACATCTGTCACTGTAGCAACCCCCAAAACTGTTAGGAGAGTAATATTTCAAGTATGTCCTATCTACACTCCCACATTGTCAATCTGTGACCAGAGCGTGTACAGTAACAGAGTGAGATATATGTGCATAATACTAATGTGTAATCTGGAACCTTGTGTGGCAACAGTCAGGTAGTGCTAACAAACATTGCTCCTACAGGTATGTTGGATACAAACACTGTGCTGGAAATACAGACCGATATAACCTGTACTAGTACCATCCACCCTGGTATTGTAGGGGATTGTGAGTGTTGCAGTTTCTCTGAATAATAAAGTATCACTGGTTACTGTCATCCACACTGTGCTACATAATATAACTGTGTAGGAAAGCATGTATATGTGTGTGTCAGGTCCTTAAAGGTGGAAGAGGGCAATATTCTAGACATGTCCAGGCACATCAGCATGTGGTCAACACATGGCCAGAGTCTGTGCAGAAAGATTTGGATAGCATAGTGCAAAATATCAACCCAGAATCCGGGTGTATGTGTACAGTTAGTCAGTGCTAACAAACATTCCCTCCACAGGTATAGCAGGTAAGAGGTGTATACTGCAGGTAAAACTGGTTCATGTGTAATGATGTTGACAGCCATATCAGTGCGCAATATAAGTCTATAGGGTAGTGTAGTAAGACTTGTAAGGTACAGATAACAGCACTGACTAGGAAAGTAATGTGGAGTACAGGAATATACTACTTGTTAATTGACACCCCCCCCCACATTATCTCCAAGAATAATCAACATACCCACCCCAACTGGTATGCACTGATGCTGATAATGTCCAATTGTTTGATAAATATTTTAATGGTTCCCATGCATGTGCCATATTGAATTATTCCAACATTGTTGGCATGGTGCCATCAACGTACCTGCATGCTGTTCTTATTACCACTGTGGTCCCATATATGCATGTATTTTGTTTGCTATGCAACTGTTCCGTATCTGGTGTCTGGGTTAATGGGAATATCCATGCATGCTGTTATACCTATCCTGGAATGTGTTGACTATTACTAACCCATATATAATGTTGAAATCTAAACACTATAGTATGCTTGGGAAGGCCAGTCCCAGCAGACCCACCTGTCCCACCTCAGCTGGCCGAGGCACCGGGCGCCAGCATGTCTGGGGCCCAGCCCCAGACCTCCTTGTCCATTGGTCCTGCACCAGCTTTGGGTGAAACTGCCTCATTAAATGGGGTTCACCCCCCCCCGGGAGTTGGGGTGGACAGGCACCTGTCACCCGTCGCCAGGTCAGGGTCATGGTGCGTAGAGCGATCATCAAGCAGTTCAGTGAACTTCTACTCCAGCTCGAGGGCCATGTGTCACAATTGGAGAGTCAGCCTGGCTCTGCAGTTCAGCCCCCAGCACAGCCACCTTTAGGGCTGTGAAGGTGCATTGGTGACTGCCCATGGGTGGGGACTTCAGTCCCAGTGTTATCACTAGGGGGCTTGTGGGCTTCCGATATCTCAACACCCCTCCCCATAAAGGTGTTTACTGCCCACATGTGTCATATACCACCCCTGTATGCATCTTGTGTGTCTTGTCTGTTAACCTACCCAACGTACCTCCCCAAATATGCCTACTTCCCCTCCCCAACATCCCACTCTCACCCGAAAAGAAAAGAAAAAGGGCAATCTGTTCTCACAAAAAAATCACGCCCCATACATAGCTGTCCATTTCGCACACGTGTCCACTGGACACATGTAATCTGGTCTAAGCAGGTTTGGGTTAAATAATACAAGAGTTGCTTATGTTTTCCTTTTAATTCTTTTTGAATGCTTTTGTGTGTCATGAAGTTCGTTCTTAGTTATATAGTGAAAGTGTTAAATAATACAAGAGTTGCTGGTGTTTTCCTTTTAATTCTTTTTGAATGCTTTTGTGTCACAAAGTTCATTCTTAGTTAGTGAAATTTATCTTCATTTTAGTGTGTTTTTTTACCAAAAGTTATATATATGTAAGCATATATATATATATATATATATATATATATATATATATATATATATATGTGGCCATACATCTGTAGATAGCAATGGTAGATTAGCAGAAACATATATGTCCACATGCACCGTTCATGGGGTTGAGAGGCCCCAAACAATATATGTCTTGTACGAATTGGCATACCTACCCACAGCCAAGCATGTCCACCCTGCAATACACTACCAACTGTTCATAGGGTCATAGGTTCATAGGTTCATACTAGGCTATCTGCCCAAGGGCAGTTATAAGCCTAGCCCATAGTTATGTGGCTTTCGCCACCCCTTTAGTCTGAATAAAAACTATGCCTATCATTTTTCTGTGCCTCTGTCAAGCAGTGACACTGAAGTAATCCCTGGGGTATATCTGCGATCTCCCATCCATTGGTCAAGATTCCTCTTGAACAAGGCCAGCGAGGTGCTCTGCCTCACATGTACCGGGATTTTGTTCCACAGCATAGGGAGTCTCTGGGTGATGAATCTGTCCCTCCAGCACGTTCAAATCCCATAAGCAGGACCTGACACGACATGGGTACAAGATGTTAACAGTACTACATCCCACCTGTATGATGTCAGGCTGGTATTGATAACATATGCAGTACAGTCTGGCTCCCATAGGAAATGTAAAATGTGGAAGCTATCAACTTCCCCAGGACACATACACAGACACAGATATACATATATATATATATATATATATATATATATATATATATATATATATATATATATATACATACATGTGACTACACATACACACACAGAGATATGTACAGTAAGATACATATGTAGTAGGCGCACACAATATGGTACAGCCACTATGCCTACAGTTAACACTCTAACAACCAGACACTGGATGAGCCACCCATACAAATGGCATTTGTTGCCTGCAACATTTAGCCACAGAGAAGTCATAGGATAAACACCACACACAGGTTTGCAGAAATGGAATACCTTTGTGTACTATTACAGATTTATATGACATGTCATATAGCTGTTCAGACACTGACACCCATATCATCAGAGTAATGCAACTGTGAAACAGTTATACTAATACAGTAACCTGGAAAGGTCCACAACTGTTGCTGCCCAGGCCAAACCCTTCAAATCGTAAAATAGTAAAGACAGACTGGGCCACAGAATACCACACAATCAACAGTAAGTGATGCAGGTGTATAGTCCAGCAGCCTCTATCTACACTCTGTACAGAATCACTAGGTGGTAAAGACTTCAGTTGACCAAATGGGATGTAACTGTTACATAACAAGGCATAACTGACACCATCACAGACACACTGGCAAAAAAGAACAGTCTGCATGGCAGGAGGCAATAGGCCTGCGGTGACCCACTTTACGTAAGTAATGTCAAGATAGGTGACATGTATGGTACTGTACATCCAGATACCTTAAGGTAACTCAACCCTGATACCCCCACATTTTGTAACAGCCTAGGTTATGTATGGTGCATTCCCCCCTCATAGACTCAATAATACAGGGCCATATACCACTGTTACATACACTGGCCTCTGGAGTGCATATGGGCACACATGTATTGTGCAGGTGAAGCCCACACATATATGTCCCCAGCCTCACCGTATGTGTGGGGGATACAATAACAGTGGATTGCTGGCAGGCATGGCAGCGTGGTATATGTATATGTGCATATGTATCTCAGTCTGTATATATGTAGACATATACTGCTCTGTATATGTATATATCTGGGTGTGTATATGCATATCTATGTACATATACACACCTATCTATATATGTCGATATGTACATGTGTAATTATCTATATAGATATCTGAATAATCATATGTACATATATATTCTCCATATGTCCTGAACATGGGGTGTAGCCGTACCTCAGCCCCTATAGTCCCATCTTCGTAGTGCAAGGGGATGTCAGGCATGTATAGCAGGTATATTAGCAGACTATTGCTATGTAATAGGGATTCTCTTCAGAGACATGGTTTATATGGGAGGTCACATCTGCTTTTCACATGTGTGCCATTGGCTACTGACAGACATCCTAAGGACATCATAGTACAGTACTGCTGCAAGCATGTAATGCTCCTGTGGACTACAGCAGAGACATTGGCCAATAGATGTGGACATTCTGACACACTCTATACAGTCCAGAGGTATGAACAGACCCCCTTAATGCAGAACATGTGGACCAAGGCTGGCAATATGGATGTTAACAGCCATGTAGATGGGTATAACACATAATAACTGATATGCATTCACCCCCATAGGTTATGCATTCACACACTCCTGTCTGCCCTGACACATAATAATTGGTGGTACAGAGGTGCCATGGACACATGCTACCCACTAGATATTGACATACATCTGTACAGCATCCCACTGCTCTGTCTGACATACATGACTGTTAAGGGAGGCCTGGCAGCAGTACATCTGGCAAGTATCTGGACATGACACCTCAGTGGGTAAGTACACTAAGCTGCTAGGCATGTAACAAAGCACTGTTCAGGCTACAGGCAGACTGGCTCAACACTGGCCCACATCTGCTATGGGGGAATGCACATGTACCTGCATATATACAGGCTGTACAGGCATGTCACAGCACAGGGTAAGATACACCTGTGTGAAAGTGCATAACCACAACCAACGTGGACACAGCCACAGCCAAATATTGTAAGCTAGCATAATATTACAGTATATGGACTATCTGTTCAACACCATCCTCATTTGTGCCACTCACACACTATCCCTACATATACTGGGCCTCTACACAGTGTGGTCTGATGCCCATCTGTGGTATGGGACATGTGTGTGTATGGCCCTACAAACATGTAAGCCAATGCGGTAACATACAGTGCAGCAGCATATAACATCAGATAGAACGGGACCTAGGACAATGACATCTGCCACAGTCTGTACACAGGCCAAGGTACATATTAACAATACACACACTGTCGACATTAACCATAAGTACACAGACCTCAGTAATGTACAAACAACCACATAATGTCCAGGTCATGTCATCAAATATAACCCCTTCTGTACATAACATGTGTAGTAGTCTGATATCTCACTGGCTTGTTATCAGATATGATGACACTAATGATGGTGTACAGCACAAATGCACCTCTTAATGCATGACATATGTAAAAGGTTGACTGAGTTGTGGCTGGAAGCACATACAAAGGGCCAATATTGACATGTTGCTGTGATAACATCATACATTTACTGTTGTAACAGGGTTTGTTGCAACATATGTCCTATGAAGGATATGAAGCCAGTAACTGTCACAGTCCTCACACTACCTTCTGCAGTTCACAGATACATGCTCTGTGGGTAACACATGAAATCAAAGCCACCACACACTGCCCAGTCTGCAAATGACCCTACAGATGTGGAGTTCTCATAAACATAGAATTGACATGACAGGTATTAATACATGTGGGACAGCCATGTCCGCACACACCCTGTTAAACCGACATTACTCCGAATGCAGCATAGCAGCACTTAGAGTCTGTAGTCAGGTCAGGCACATCACCCTCCTGTGTGTTAGCCTGTTTCCACAGTGTATGTTGTCAGAGGTAAATCTCTAAGCCATCTGAGATTCTGTTTGCCAAACAACAGATTGAGTTCCTGCTCACAGTGAATGAAAATGCCCAACACCAATATAATGTTTTTAGATATTGGAGCGTGTTTCCATGCATTTGGCTATGGGAATTTTACCACAGCTGTTCCACATGCAATCAGCTAGGGGCGGGCTGCAATTCATGCGGAGGCCATCAGCTGATCATGAGCATTACATAAAATACACATGCTGCTGCCTAAGCAAAGCAGGTGTAGGTCTCCACATCCACCAGTGAGGGGGTGAGGGAGGCAGACAGAGGCAAAGACAAGCCAGGGAGGGGTGGGAGAGTAAAGCTTAAGCATGTTTGTGTCACACCTACCAGCACAGGGTATCAAACCCCTGGCGACTATGTAGTGCTATCATAATTCTATGCACTTATTGGATACACCACATAGGTTTCCTATTGCAAAGCCCTCAGAACATATATGGGATGGTGAGTGACATCTGCAACAGGGATACGGTAGCTATACGGTAGGTGAAGTACACGTGCCTTTCCACATGAACAGGTGCCAGCGTCAACACAGCCACACTCTCAAAGGAATGTACACACATTGACACACTTGGCAGGGCAAGTATTACAAGTCATCACTAGTGAGATTGCCACAACACATTACTGTGCAGGTATCACATTCACCACACTGGCCATATGGAGGTTATATGGACAAAGAGTATGGGGAGGTGTCTGACATCATTCAGCATACTTCAGTATGCCAATGGGAGTTGTAGTGAGTGTGGATGTGATCATACGCATCATATAACACACACACAAACAGGGCGTCAGTACTGACATGCATGGGTGCATTTCTGCATGGGTGCGTGGTGGTCGACTGTGCAAGATGGCTATAATAGGCTAGGTGATGGGTATACCTTGGCATCAAGCCACATGAACATGGTCTGCACTGTGGCTCAGGGCTGTAGTTTCTGTATTTGCCCACACAGGCGGGTATTGCAACCACCATCCAGTCACTGTTGCATGTGGCCAATGCTGTGCATCGCTTGCCATGTATGTGGTCCTTAGTCCATGACATGGATGGTGTCTGGGATGTGCACACCTCCACATGCATGTAAAATGACATGTGGAACTGTACCTGGGGTATCTGGCCCATGTTGTGTACACAGATTATAATCAGATGTGACAGTCTTGGCCACCTGTGGTGGGACCTGGTAATGGACAGCAGGTTTATCCTGCATCTACATTGATAGCATGCTAATGGTATTCCCTGGTGTCAGTGGCATCTGTCTATACAGGGCATGTTTTCAGGCATGGTATGTCCTTTGTTGGTCACATGTGATGGCATCACAGGTGTTGCAGGTGTCCAGTGGGGAAAATGAGGAAGGTGCATTGTCTGCATATACATGCCTATTGGATAGATGGACAGGATGCCATGCCCTCTGTAGCCCACTGCAATCACTCCATAGTGGCCAATATACAGTGTACTACCCACATACTGGCTGTTTCCCAGGCATGTGTGTGTGTGTAAGAGACATTGGTTGAGAGTGTGCTCTGGGTAATACTGGGCTTGCTAACTGTGATTGCCTGGCCTTGATGTCACATGTATGGGTATGGATTTGCTCCCCAGCCTCTCAGCTATTTCACATCTGTTATACCTGTATGGTGGACATTCTGATATTTACTAGGGCCACCTTATAAGAAATTTGCAAAACCCACTCCACATTGGGCCCAAGTGTCACACACTCAGACCCAGAGGATACAAGTTACAAACACACACACACACACACACACACACACACACACACACACACACACACACACACTCACGCACACACACACTCACGCACACACTCACGCACACACACACACACACACCTGTCATGTCTGGGAGTAGAATCTCTATCTAACTAGTTTTGTACACTACACAGTTATAGTACTTGCCACAGAGATTTCCAGAGTATGCCTTCCCCAAAGGTGTATATCACATTGGATGACATCAGCAGGATTGCCAAAGTAGGACATTCAAATTGTAGTTAGTGTGGCTAGGCTAAAATGCATGGCTTCCTACACAGACAATGACAGACACACAAAACATCCACAACCAACATGTGGGGGTAGAGAACCCCTAACAGAGGCCTATATTACACTACAGCATGGAGTTGTCATATGACTCAACATAGGGATCACTGGAGAACTCCTTCCCCAAAGGTGTATTTTACAATGAATGACATCAGCAGGATTGCCAAAGTAGGACATTTGAATTGTAGGGAGTGTGACTACCCTAAACAGCATTGCTCTCTACACAGACAGACACACTTGCCATATCTGGGATTAGAACACCTAACTAACTACTTTATCACACTACAACAGTTACAGGACATGCTATGGAGATTACTTATACTTTTACATCAAATTTTTATTCTAACTGTGACAGCACTAATCTAATTTACTTAGCAACTTGTGATGACTGTCAGGCATTCTATGTTGGTTTAACCAAAAGAAGGCTAAGAGATAGGGTGTATAATCACCTATACGATATAAGGAAAGGGAATGAACAAAATGCCTTAACTAAACATATACAGGTTAATAATACCCATAAATTTAGCTTTAGGGTTTTACAAATAGTTACACCAAACTTAAGAGGAGGGGATAAAATGAATCATTTGGCTAATGTAGAATTAAAATGGATATTAACTTTAAGAGCACATATTACACCAGGTATTAATCAATTTATATCTGTGAAACCAGTATTAAATAATAGAAGGCTATAAATAATAGAAAACCACAGTACATATCTAAGTTTATATCTATTATATACATCATATACATTATTTAAATCATATAAAATTTCCTAATAATAATATTAAATAAGAAAACATTTTCTTACAAAATTCTATTAATGATACTTAAGCTCATAAATTCACACTTATACATTTTTTAGAAAAATTCATATATGGTTTTATACTAGTCATAGCTTTCTAGAAGTTACTTTTTATATATTGAAGATTGTATTAATGAATTGTGTGTTTTTAATAAATTTTATGTTTAGTTTAATAGTGCCAGTTAATACAAAATCTTTCACATTACTTTTATATTGTTTCAGTTTTAACTTAGAATCCTACAGTTCAATATTTCAAGTGTTATTACATTACTGTTTAAACATATTCAGTAGATTTTTTCACTTTCATAGCGCGTTCTAGTTAACGCGTTTTCGACAGTTTGGTTATACAAGGTTTATGTTATACTTATAACTGTATGCTTATAGAACCATTTCACTTGATTACAAGAATTCTGATAATTTATATATTTTTAACGATACTATATTATGAACTGTGCACATTTTTAAAGCTTTATTGATTCTGAATTATAAAAAGTTTCGAGAAAGATGAAAGACAAATCTCTTAAAAGATTGCTATACAAGCATTTCTATTTACTTTTCATTTATTTATTTATTCACTGAAACTAAAGTTGAACTGAGCACTTTAAAAGAGTAATAAGGTATTTTGTTTAATTGAATGATTGGTCTTAGTTTGAGTGCCAAAAGTTTGTATATAATATGGATTTCTTTCTTGTAAATTACATCTGATGAAGCGTAGTTCCTCTTCGCGAAAGCGCTTATTTTATCTGTGTTTAAATAAAAGACTTTTTGGATTACAATAGAGGCGTGCTTTCCAGTGGTGATTCCTTCTGCATTTCATTTCACGAGATTACTGGGCTGCAAACTTCCCAGAGGTGTATTTCTAGGTGGATGACATCAGCAGCCTTGCCAAAGTTGAGCATTCCAATTGTCGGAAGTGTGACTACCCTAAAACGCATTTCTCTCTACACAGACATGCACACACGCACACACACACAGTTGCCAAGGCTGGGGTTAGAACTTCTATTCAATTATTTTATCACACTACAGCAGTACGCAGGTATGGGACATGCCATGGAGATTACAAGGCTACAACTTTCCCATAGGTGCATTTCTAGGTGGATGACATCAGCAGCCTTACCAATGTAGAGCATTTCAATTGTAAGGAGTGTGACTACCCTAAAAAGCATTGCTCTCTACACAGAAAGCAACACACACAGCAACCCACACAGTTGCCAAGGCTGTGGTTAGAACTCCTACCTAACTATTTTATCATACTACACCAGTATAAAGTTATGGGACTCGCCACAGAGATTACGGTGCTAAAACTTGTATTACCCAGTGGATGACTTCAGCATGCTTGTCATAGTGTGGCTATGGGGAGGGCAGTGTGTGTGCATGGGCCATAACCCATTCATCTAGGGGCTAACACACCAAATGCGGGCACAACCTGGGTCATATTTTACAGGTATATGTATACAGCTGCTAGATGGCTACTTCCTTGTACAGTCATGTTGCACAGCTGGCACATGCACCACATACTCTGTAATGCTGACGGATACTGGTGGCTAGTATCTGCAGTGAGTGACATATGACCCTCATGTGGTTGTGGCCCTTTGGCTGTGTGCTAGGTGGGACAGGCCTGGATGGCTCCTTGTCACAGTCACCCTCTTCCATACATCTATGCACGTCTACCATTGGCTTATTATAGTGTGTTGTCCTTACATATATGCCTGCATTCCTATCCACTGTGTGTGCAAAGCATGAGTGGTGCATACTGAAGATTGTCTGCAATAACATCTGCGGCTGCCAAGTATGTCTGGTCCACTGGTGTTTGCAGACATGGCCTTCATGTATTTAAGTGTGTGAGCATGCCCAGTATGACCTTTCGGTATGTTGATGACTGACATTGCCTTCATTTCTCTAAGTGTGTGGGCATGCCCAGTATGCCCATATGTATTGAATGTGTGGATCGAGTCCAGGTAGTTTGTACTGCAGTGCTGACCTTTGTGTTGTACACCTACAGGTAGTATGCTGTCTCTGCAGGGTATCCGTCGATCATTTGGCATTGGCTGTTACTACATTTCTACGTAGGATGGGGGGGGGCACACTTGACTATTTCTACATTTCTACACAGGATTGGGGGGGCACACCTGACTCTGACTACGTTTCTATGTAGGATGGGGGGGCACACCTGACAATTTCTACATTTCTATACAGGATTGGGGGTGCACACCTGACTGCGACTACATTTCTATGAAGGATGGGGGAAGCACACCTATTTCTACATTTCTACACAGGATTGGGGGGGGGCACCTGACTGTGACTACATTTCTATGTAGGATGAGGAGGCATACCTGACACTTGTATACATTTGATAGGACTGTACTGGTATGTCAGGTACTCCATTTCATTCTCTAGTCTTACATATCATGCTGACTAGAGGCATACCAGTGTATAACAGATCTTAGCTTTTAATTACCTACATATTAGTTTCTGACTTTCTACCCTTCAGAACTGACTTCCCACTGCCTAACCTGCTGTAGTGTGTCTGTGTAGGCCTGGAGAGGAGGTTACCCATAGGCCTCATTCAGAGGCCATAACACAGCCTTTGTTTGTGTTTGTCTACACCTGTTCTGCTGGCTGTGACTGTTGTTGTGTATGTGAACCCCCTTGACTGGCATGTGTAAGTCACTTACCTTGTGGGTGTCCCAGTATTGAGGGGGGTGCTGAAGGACTGCCTATGTCGGATGCACATAGTACACTCCCTACACATGATTAAGCAGAGGTAGTGTAATGTTTGGCATCCCTTTTACTGTATGTGAGAGTCAGGGAGAGGTGTTATTCCCTGGGTCCCTCCTGTGTCAGTGTATGTGCTATGTGTTGCCTCTTTGCCAAGGCCAGGACATACTGGGCATGCCTCCTTCTGCCTGCTGGGGCAGGCTCAGTTTGTTCTTCCTCCAAGTCACTCTGTTCCTGTGCAGGCCTTGGCAATGGTGGGGGACTGTGTGGCCCTGCCCCGTGCTGTTTCTGCTGCAGCTGCTTCCCCAGGATCATATTGTGTAGCATGGCACATACAAGGACAATTTGGGTACATGTAGCTGGTGAGTACTGCAAGGCTCCACCAGATGTGTCCAGGCACCAGAACCATGACTTGAGCATCCCAAACATACGCTCTAATATAATTCTGGTCTGTGCATGTGCCTCATTATAGAGTTCTTATTCGGGTGTGTGTGCATTTCTGATGGGTGTCATCAGCCACAGCTCCAGTGTGTATCCAGCATCCCCCACTAGGTGACCGTCTATGCTGTCCCCATTGGCAAATGTCTGGTACGGCTGTGTCAGATACCAGATGTGGGAATCGTGATAGCTTCCAGGGCAGCCAGCACACACATTCATTATTATGCCCTGGGAATTGTACATGACCTGGCAGTTGATGGAGTGGAAGCTGTTGCAGTTGATGTAGACCCTACCCCGCTCATTGGGTGGTACTTTGATGCATATGTGCATGCAGTCTATAGCACCTACTACCTCAGGGTATTCTGCTATTTGGTGAACAGTTGCATATTGCTGAACAATGCCTCACAGGTGTTGGGGAAATATACGTGCTCACCAACATGTGCTGACATGGCATCCAGGAGCTGGTGGAGTATCCTAGATGCTGACGCCTGTGACATTCCCATCATATCCCCAGTTGGTCTTTGGAAGGTACCTGTAACTAGTATTAGTAGGCCTACACATACCTTGGTATCCACTGGGATGGGTTCCCCTCTGTTAGTTCTATGTGTGAGGCATGGCTGGCACAGCTCAACAATTTGCTGTAGGGGGTCCCTGTCCACCCTATAGCGCTCCACTATCTCCATCTCATGTAGCCCCTGGTAGGTTACCCTGGGTCTGTACAATCTTCTCTGTCTCCTCATTGTGGGTTGGTCGACAGCATTCACATCCTCACCACCCTCAGCCTCTTCCACAAGTTGTTGTATGATAGCTATTGCAGCCCCTATCATTTTGCTGTTGTGAGTTTTAAAGTGGTGTAGAGTGTGGGAAAAACCAAAGGGGACGGTGTTTGCATAGTTTATAGTAGTGTTCTGGGCTGGGTTGGTCTGCTGCCTGTGTAATTGGCTGATTCTGATACATTTCACCTGCCAGCTAATCTAGTTCTCCTTGACTACCTTCCTACTACTGTTATCCCTAACCATTGCCTTCCTGTTTAAGCCCAGAGGCACGCTATTGCAAACACAGTGCTCAAATGTGCACAGTGCTGCTATTTCCTGGTTGAACTTCTTTTTTCTTCCTGTAAAACCCAGTGCGCGGTGCTCACACCGGCTTAGGCTTTGTAAAGGGTGCTTAGGCTTTGTAAAGGGTGCTAGGCAGGTTTAGATACACCCCCTAGCTTAGCTGTGCTAAGCTAGGAGCAAACCCAAGCCACAGGGCTCCAATCTGCTTACAGTATGTCTGACACACACCCATGATGTCACCTAACTCCTAGGCTTGCACCAAGCTATTCCTACTCTTACACTGTTGGGACCTGGCTCACATCCTGGGGAAAACTGGGATTCACTATCCTTCCCCTCATTTGCATAGGATTGCCTTCTAATGCATAGTTACATGTCTCACACCGAGCCTCCCCCATTAGCAACCACTAACCACTGGCCATGTTGTCTTCTTCCTGCCATTGACTTGCATAGCAGAATACTGATGGATGCTTAATTTAGTTTCATTTTGTTATTTTTCCCCCGATCCCATTTGCGCGCCACTGCCCTACACTAAAAGTTGATTTTTGTATTTTTTTTTTATGTTTGCAATGCCAATAGCCTTATACTTGGCCATTGGCATGCTTACGAGATGATATGCAGCCTTTATTTGGAGCTGTCACAGCTCTGTTTTGGATTTTGCAGAAATGTACTTGGTTACTAATTGAGTACATTTCTACAGATAGCACTAGTCCTGCATGGACGGTTGCAAGCTTCCTGGATTGCAAAATCACCTCATTTGCATAGATTTCTCCTGCAAATGGGGTGGTTTGCATACAAGGGCTTTGTCCATGCAGGATTAGTGCAGGAGCACTCGTGCACGTCCCTGCAGGCTGTTCCTGGATCACACAGCAGACATATTGCCTGCTTGAGTTCCCGCACTGATCTTGCACGCCATGCAAGCTTTCAAGAATCTGGAGGTATGTCTTTCTTTTGTAACATATGACATGTAACTTGCAATATCTTGAAGCTTTTCTCCCTGGGCCTCCACTGAAAATGTGCTCGTCATGGCCGAGATGACCTCTTCAGTCATCAAACTTAAATAAATAAATAAAATAAAAGGACATTTATTAGATGGCTGGAAGCCTTTGATCTAGAAATATGATTTACTACTTACTGGAGGTAAATTAGCAGAAAAGTCCAAGAGAAGTCCAAAAAAAAGTGTTATACTGAATTTGTACATGTCGCTGGGTAGAAACTTTAAAGCTATTTTTTTTTGTTTTTGCATTCTTTGAAGAGGAGAATAATAAAATAGCCACATTTAGAAAAAATAAAAATACTGTTCTAACCCAGAAGGAATTTGCCAACTGTTATATAGTTGCTGTCTTTCTAAGATTACAAAGTCCTGCAGACACTACAGACAGTAAACATCCCAATACAAGACAATATACATGATCTTAAAAGCTCACATGACACATATTTCTCTTACTTGTCAATAATTCATTTCTGCATTAGGAGAAAGGGCCTTCCTAGATTGGGACATGCAATCTGGAACCACTTTCCTGCTGAAAAAAAAAAAACTAGAAACTATTAAGGATTTTTAAAGATGCTTTTGAAGAATATCCTTCCAGAATCTACCTGCAGCTTATACTGTGGCAGTTTTTATTGCCACT
Organism: Protopterus annectens; assembly: GCF_019279795.1. Lineage (NCBI taxonomy): Eukaryota > Metazoa > Chordata > Ceratodontiformes > Protopteridae > Protopterus > Protopterus annectens. The sequence continues at coordinate 1,367,025,595 of NC_056739.1, forward strand.
TATCATTTCCGCATGTCAAATACTACAGATTATTTTACTGTGTATCTTATTAAGCTTATTGCACATCCCTGTACAGCAGAGTCACTGCACTTGTGGCTCTGTGTTCTGAATTGATGCACTTGTGGCTGTTTGCTGTGGTAAATTGATGTATATACTGATCAGTGACTATTTTGCTGGAGGTAGTGTGCTGTTTGATGGCAGATGGTGAGGGTCACCAGTGTTTCTAAGGAACTTTCATTCACATTTCTTTTGCAAGTATTTGGAGAAAAACTCTTTGAACTCGTTGAGAAATATCAGGCCCCATTCTCAGTTGGGAGACTGTTTCATAATGCTGGGTCTAGTCTGAAAAAGGCACATTCCCTAGTACCTGTTTATATGGAAGTAAACTTGGCCATTTATGGGGTCTTTCATTCATATTGTTTGGTTCTTTATGAAAAAGAGTACATTGGAAAATAAGTTGACCTTTTGGTGTCTGGGAGCCCTTTTAGATGTTGTAGGAGGTTACAATGGTGATATATGCTGTCAGCAATGAAGGCAAATTTGCAGATTTCTTTTCTGTTATATGAAATCTTTGGGAATATTATGCTGAGTTAAAGGTAATCTGAGGAAGGCAGTATTAAAATTTGGGAAGAACAACATTTCTGTCAAGGGAAAAGTGGGATGAAGGGAAAAGGAAATGAGAGAAAAAGAGATTCTATAGCAAAGTTTAAACTGAGATAGAACTGTGTTGGTTATTTTATCAATATGATTTGAGAGAGTTAGAGAAGGACAATGCTAAGTCACTGGTACTTGTATTCAGACCTGAGGGGAAAGATGCTGTAGTGGTTATCAGTTATGTTGATAACCAGTAGATGAGAGGGGTTTTGAGGAGGTATATCATAGAAGGTTAGTTTTTGTTGTAGTTTGTGTTCTTTTTCTTAATTGGAAGTTTATTACTATGAAAAAGGCTGTTATTGTTTGTTCTGGAGATTGGGGGATGGTATCTGCATACAGTATGTCATCAAGGGACAAGAGGTTATCTGTAAGATAATTTGGAAATCATGAAAATAGAATGGGACCTAAAATAAAACCTTGTAGCACTCTAGTGTTTATTGTGCCAAGCAATGATAAGAGGTCATTAGTGTGGACTTGGAATGTCCTATTTGTCATGTACAGCTAGAGCCAATTTATAGTGTTGTGGTCAAAATCAAGTGGGCTTAGTTTCATAAGAAGAATAATGAGTTTTGAATCCACTGGTCATATTTAGAAATATCCCAGTAGTGACCAGCCCATCGTTAATGTTATTAAAAATGGAGTCAGGTGCAGTGAGTAAGGCAGTGGTGGTACTTAAGGTATTTCTAAATACATGTTGTTTGTCTGATAGCAATCCATAGCTACTAATATGTTTTATTATTTGTTTTAACATGATTTGTTTCAAATATTTTTGCAAGAGGGCAGAGAGAAGAGATAAGTCTAAAGTCCTTGATAGTTTTGGGAGAGGGTATTTTAGGCAGGGGGTTTATAATAAGGCGCTTTAAGGCTGTAGGCACTGTTCTAATTGGAATGGAGATGTTATATATGTAAGTTAAGGGTTTAGCAGTTTTATCTGTTGTTGTTTTTACTGAGATGTCACATCATTTCAGGAGAGTGACAGTTAAAGTTTTTTTTTCAATTTACTGAGATCTCTCTGAAATTGAGACAGAGTAGATTTTCAGAAAGAATTAGTGATATTGTGCATACTGGTAGTGGTGAAGTTTTGTACTCTTCTGATGCTATATTTTAAAGTTGTGGGAGAGTAGTTATGTTTTGTAATTTCTCCTGTTAATTCCTTTAAGTTTAAAAAAAATTGGATTGCTGGCAGCGGTAGTTTGCTTATTTCTTTATGTGTATGATTTTTGTTGAATTAGTTATTTTTCTAGTTTGTTTTTTTAATGTTTGATAAGTTTTGTGGTGTTTATAATCATTTTTATTTTGTTTCCAGTTTGACCATGCCTTATCCCTCTGTTTCATGACAGTATTAATATCAATAGCATTTATGACCCCTCATTCTCTTTCCATGAACAAGAAAAGACTGAGTCCTATATGGAGATGAGTTTATTGGTAAAGTAAGCTAGTGCCTTTGTTGAGTTGTTTATGAGAAATACAGGGGACCAATCAATGCTCTGCAAAACTTCATCTAGGATTGGAAGCTTGTGACTTGGGAATGACCAACCTATTACAATTTCTCTGGGATCGCCAACAAAAAAACACAAAATCTGCTCCAAAGTGATTCACAAAGAACCAGCACTCCACAGTTCGAAAATCCAATGTAATTCTTTTATTAATATACACAAAATGAAATGAAAGTTAAGCGCTTTCATCTAATTAAGACTTCATCAGAACTAACCTTCATCATCATACATTCACATTTTATACCATTCAATCATCACATGACATTCCACCAATTCATTATTAAAGTGCTAGTGCATATACAAGTTCCTTCTTCCTACTTAAAACATACCCATATATTTCACTTATTAAACAATCAAAAATATTGTTTTTTATAAGAAATGAGTTTTTAATTGAATTTGTTAGTATAGTGTTCTAATAGCACCTTTATATGTAATATAACAGTATTTAGTTAAACAAATATTATTCAAACAAATGTTTTTAAACAAATATTTTTAAACCAATACTTTTCATTTATTATTTATTATTTAGAGGTAGGGTTTGAAAAGATGCAAGAAGGCTAGAATTGATTGTTTAATAAATGAAATATATGGGTATGTTTTAAGCCCCAAAACTTGGACCGAACCACAAAAGGAGGGGGGGTATCAATATTCGTCAAAGATACCCACACCTCCAGGTTGGTGGCACAGCACGAAGCATCAGAGACTATCCATGTGCAACTAACAGTGGGTAAAACTGCCTTCCAGTTTATAGCCTGCTACAGACCACCCTCCCAAACCCAGCAACCCCACTCGGCCTTCCTGAGAACACTGGAAAATAGGAAGGTCTCTCCAAACACCATTATATTGGGCGACTTCAACTACCCAAACATAGACTGGGAGCATTACTTTAGCTCCAACACCCTAGCCCAAAGGTTCCTAGAATTTATAAACTCAAATGCTATGGAACAACTTGTTACCACTCCCACAAGAGGGGAAAACATACTGGACCTGATCATCACCAATATGGGGACTCTATGCTCCAGACCAGAAGTGTATCCCTCACTGGTAAGATCAGACCATAAACTAATCTCACTGGATATTCACATCCCGACCCCACCCCCTGCCCAGAAAACCACAGTGAAAAACTTCTCTAAAGCAAATTTCACACTCCTCAAAACCGAGGTGGAATCCTTCAAAGCCCCCGGGCCTGTGGAAAATACGGCCCAGACTGCAGAATCCTTTATAAACACATTCTATGAACACCTTCAGGAATGCATGGATCATCGATCCCAAATAAAACCAACACCCAATCCTCCAAAGGCAGGCGTCCTGTCTGGTGGACCCCAGCCATAAACAAACTATGCAATAGAAGGAGGAAGCTACTATATGATAGAGCAAAATCCCAAAAGGGAAGGCATCACTGATCAGTATTAGCAAAAACTACGGGCACTCATAAAATTGTCTAAGGCCAGCTTTGAGAGAAAAATTGCACAGGACACTAAGGATAATCACAAGGCTTTCTTTAGTTATGTTAGGAACCTGGGTGGTAATTCCCAGATATGCTCAGAATTAGTCCAAAATGACAAAAATACATTGAACCCACAGACATTGCCAACATCCTAGCTGACAGGTTCAGCAAACTTCTCCCACCAAAAGGACAAATATCTATCCCAGCAGAGTGCTGCCCCCCTGACATCTCAGATGCTCAGGTAAGAGCCGCCCTCTCCAAAGCAAAAAACACAGCATCAATGGGACCAGACGGTGTCCCGGGCTGCGTCCTACATGAACTCCAAGAAGAGCTAAACCCAAACATAAAACTACTGTTCAATCTCAGCCTTACTACAGGATATCTGCCCAAAGAGTGACATACAGCAACAGTGGTCCCTCTCCATAAAGGTGGTGCCTCAACGGATCCTGGAAACTATTGCCCCATAAGCCCGACTAGCTTGGTCTGCAAAGCTATGGAAAGGATCATCATGGACCTCATAAATAAAGATATTGGGGACCTATAGACTCTGGATCCTACCCAGTTCGGCTTTGTTAAGGGCAGATCCTGCCTCTTAAACCTGTTTTTTTTCTTTGAAACAGTCACCAAGGCCATTGAACGTGGTCCACACAGCCTACCTGGACCTCGCAAAAGCCTTTAATACAATACCCCACTCGGGCATTATAGATAAGCTCACCAGCTTAAATATAAACCCCTATGTCACTAGATGGGTTGCAAACTGGCTCAAGGACAGAACCCACATGGTTAGAATTGCTGGAGCCATGTCAGACTCCAAACCAGTTACAAGTGGCATCCCACAAGGCTCAGTCCTGGGACCTCTCTTGTTCGGTATATATTTCTCAGAGGTACAGGTCAACAGGGAAAGACTGTGGCTGACCAAGTTCGCAGATGACTGCAAACTGGGCACCATAATCAACTCTCCAGCCGACACAAGCATCCTCCAAAAGGGCCTCATAGAAACAGACAACTGGTGCCAGAGACATGGCCTCAAGCTAAATGCCAAAAAGTGTATAGTCATCCCCTTTGGCAAAAACAAAGTGGCCCCAAATTACCACATAGGTGGTAATCCATTAAGTACAGAAGAAGTAATTAGGGACCTGGGGACCCAAGTTGATAGCAATCTCTCATTTGACCAAAGTGGTTAGAAAAACATTTTATATAGCCCACCTAATCATGAAGGGATTCACATCTAGATCAGGGGAGGTCATCGTGCCTCTTTACTCATCCCTTATCAGGCCCATAATTGAGTACAATGCCCCTTTTGGGATGTACCTTACCAGACACCTGCAGCAACTGGAAAGACCCCAAAAGTACCTCACCAAGAGGATCAAAGGGCTCAAACAGATGCCATATGCTGCCCGGTTAAAGAAACTCCAGCTCAACTCAGTGGCATACCGCCTGTTCAGAGGCGATCTGTGCCTGACGTATAAAGCCATGTCCAACCCGGAATTAATGGACATGCTGCACCTCAGAAAATCCAAATCCCATAGAGCTACGCGCTCGAGAGACTTGAACCTCAGCACTGAAATAAATAGGACATGCTGGAGGGACAGATTCATAACCCAGAGGCTCCCTTTACTCTGGAATAAAATCCCAGTCCAGGTTAGGCAGAGTCCCTCATTGACTCTCTTCAAGAGGAATCTTGATGAGTGGATGGGAGATCATAGGTTTACCCCGGGTATCAATTCTGTGTCACTGTTAGACAGAGGCACAGTATACTAACCTCGAAAAAGGGCATAGCAAAATAAATTTAAAATGGGTGGCGAAAGCCAAACACATTCTGGCTAGGCTTATAAATGCCCTAGGGCAGATAGCCTAGTATGAACCTATGAACCTATGAACCTAAATGAAGGCAAGGGCAAGAGGTGATCCATGGCAGCCAAGTGTAATTCAACACCAAAGGCCCCACAATAGCAGTACCTGTGGTAAAACCCATAAGTAAGATACCTTGCAGCTCGGATTGTACATACTCATCCAATGACATCATCAGCTTCCAAAGGACAATAGTATAAAGTGTGAAGGCACCTCACACACACTTGTGAATTCCCAAACACTGCACCATTGGTGTAAAAGGATGGGGAACTTTTAGCAGATGGAGGCATGCCCAGTATGCCCATCCCTTGGCAAAGAGGGAACGTATAGCACATACACTGACAGTGTAGGCCCCTACGGACTGACACACTTTTCCACCTGCACACACAGTAAACATGGATGGCACACACACACACATGACCACCTGCAAATTTTCATGTATAGGCAGTCTACTGTTTGCATCCTACATAGTCAGCCCTCAACTATTGCACACACAACTGCTATTGGCACAAGGTAAGTCAATAACTGAAGAGTAAATTACGCTAACAGCATATGTTGATACTGTATGTATAGGTTCCTAGGTACATCGGTAGGTACATGCCTAACTGTCAGAGGCCATTCATAAGCCTAGCCAAAATGTGTCTGCTGTCAACACCCCATTGATTAACTAACTGTCCCTCTGTCGAGCAGACCCAATTGTGGGATCCCTGGGGTATAACCACTGTTCCCCACCCACTCTGCAAAGATTCCCTGGTGTGTTAATGAGGAGCTCCATATAATGAAATCAGGGATGTAGTTCCAAAGCATGGGGAGTGTCCGGGTAAGGAATGTATCCCTCCAGCACGTCCTAGTCATTGTTGCATTTAGGTACATATCACAGAGCATGTGGCTCTCAGGGGCTTTTGCTTATGTGGAGCATATCCACCAATACTGTTTTGGACATGGGCCTTGTATGTTCAGCAGAGATCACATCTGAGTATGCGGTATGCAAACAAGTACAGTTGGAGTTTCTGTAGTTGGGCTGCATACGTCACCCTTCGGAGGTCAGTATTCCTCTTGGTGTGGTAATGTTGTTGTATTTCAAGCCATTGCTGTTGTCTCATAAGGTAAATCCCAAATGGGGTGTTGTACCATTTAATGTGTTTCATAAGTCATGAGTAGAGAGGCACAATGGCTGCCATTGTTCTGGCCACCTTGCCAATATGGTTATCAAAAGAGTGAATGCTATCTACTTGGGTTCTAAGATCCCTTATTACATCCTATGTATGTAGGGAACTACCACATATGTGATAGTCCACGGGTGATTGGTGTAATCCAAAGGGGATGTCTATGCACCTTGTGGCATGCAGCTTGAGGCCATGCTATTGACACTAGGTATCCGTCCCAGTGACACCCTTATGGAGGGTGTCTGTATCAGCTGGGGAATCAATCATGGCCCCTAGTTTGCAGTTGTCTGCAAATCTTTTCATGGTAAGTCCTCCTGTGCTAGACTGTACCTCAGAGAAGCATATACAGAACATGAGGGGCCCTATGACTGAGCCCTGGGGGATGCCAATTGTAACTGATTTACAGTAGGACCTAGTGTATACTACCCTCACTGTGTGGGTTTTGTCCATGAGCCACTTTACATAAAATCTCGTGACGTAGGGTTTAATGTGCAGGTGGATGTGTATGTTGATAATACCAGAATGGGGAATGGTGTTGAAAGCCTTTGAGAGTTCAAGGTAGGCTGTGTGGACCTCCTTACTCTCATCTACTGCCTTGGTAACTGTCTCAAAGGACTCCACCAGGTTTAGGAGGCATGGTCTGGCCGAAACAAATAGAAACTGGGTGGGATAAAAGGTTTCAAGGCCACCAATGTCTCTATGAATGAGATCCATGATGATGTGCTTCATAGCCTAGTCTAGTCAGGTGTATAGGGCAATAGTTCCCCTGGTCTGTTGTGGCACCACCTTTATGGAGTGTGATAACTGTTGCTGTGTGCCATTCAGGGCCACAATGCCTGATGCAAGGCTATAATTGAATATGGTGCCTAAGTGGGGAGCCAGCTCATTCTGAGGTTCATGGAAATCGCAGCCTGAGATGTTGTACGGTCACATGGATGTTGTGTTCCTGGTTTTAGAGACTGCAGCTTTGAACTGCGTAGTTTTGATCGCAGGGACCCTGCATCATTCCTGTATAGATATGGTCCCTTTAGGGTGTGAGAGGGGTGTAAAGTTAGCACTGAACCTATCTGCCAGGATGATGCCAATATCAGTCGATTCTGTAATGTTCGTGCCTTACTGCTGTATGTCAGAGCAGATGTGGGTATTGCAATCGACAGTAGTGACATACCTCTAGAACACTTTGTGGTAGTTCTTGGAATTAGTCGCGGTCATGTTTACATAGCTAGCTTTGGAGGATGTGATAAGGGATCTCAGATTCTTACTGAGGCTGACCAGGGAGCACCTCCACTCATGGGATTGTACTCTACTTTGCAACAGTCTCCTCCTTCTGTTGTACATTATGTCCATGGCAGTGGATCACCAGAGTGCCTCTGTTTTCTGCTAGGTACCATCATGGTTCTGTTTGAGATAACATGATCCATGCAGTCGTGTAAGTGCTAATTAAGTGCAGTTGTGTATGATTCAGCGGTTGTAACTGTATTGTCCATCTGCTCGGGTGTCATGACGTTTACTACTGTTGTCATAAGAAGCCTGAAGATGTCTTTGTAGAAATATTGTACTGTGTTTTCTGTAAAGGGTGTGGTGCTGGGATATGGATAACAATGGTGATTAGCGTACGTTTGGATCTGACCAATGAGGAGATAACCCCAGGTGTAGAACACCAGTCACACATGTTGGTAATGACCAGGTCTAGGATACTGTTGCCTCTGGTGGTGGTGTGGATAGATTGATCCAGGCGATTGGAGGTTATGAATCCCTGAAAGCAATGGCCTAATGTGTCGGTACATGATTAGGTATCCCAGTTAATGGTAGGGTAATGTCAGTTGCACATCAGTAGTGTGTCTGTTTGAATCCTACTTTCCAGTACACCAAGAAGAGAGGACTGTTAACCATGGGGTATGGTGGGGGATCTGTAGCAAGCTAAGATTTGTTAGTTATGGCCAGAGATATTTGCACTTGGATAACCTCTGATGCATTGTGCTAAGCAACTGGCCTGGAGGTGTGGATATCCTTAGGAAATATGGACACACCTACACCGTGGGTGTTGCGGTCCTGGTTACATGACTGAAAGGTGTGGTATGAGTAATAGCCTGGTAGTGCAGGGGATCTCTCAGGAGCCTAGAAGCTGGTCCCAGTCACTGCACAGATATCAAAGTGGTCCATTACAAGGAGTGCCATGAGTGAGTGTGTTTGAGATGAAGATGTCAAGCATTGAGGAGCATTACTCTCAGGTTTTGCTTGCCTGTTCCTGTTATGGTGGTGAATATGTTATTTGAACCGTGCCTAAAACAGGCACTATAGGAGCAGCAAGAGCCTTAGCCATTATCTGGAATTCCAGGGCCGACAGGTACAAACCATCTGTGCCAAATCATCATGTTCTGTCGACCATGTCATTCAAAGCAGACAAATACTGGATACCCTTGGAATGACACCAGAAGCATAGCCAATTGTTGAAGTAAATCATTTTGTCCTTGTAGTGTGTTATCAGTCTGGACGATGGCAGAATGCTACTCAGGGATAGGGTGATACCTTCCTGGGCTACAAGATCGGAGAGCTATTCCATGTCTCTTTGCATGTAGTCCAGGAAGGTACATCTCAGGGCATTCACACTAACATGGACAATGACACGGTCATATTGTACCTGTTGAGGAGTGACCTGAGTACATAGGTTATGTTGCAGATCCTGTTACCCGACAGGCAGCTGACAGTAACTATCTCCTTGTGTAGCCTGGTGAATGGGACGTCAGGGTGACTGCCTATAGAGTCACCTATGACTAGTGTGTTGGGTACATTATTTTGCCCTATCGGCTGTGGTTGATGGACACACTGAGTCTGTGGGCTATAAGTAATTGGTGTTGTGTTGAGTGATGGGGGCTGTCTGTGTTTCTGCTTTGGAATTTTCTGTTGCCTAGACAGAGTAGTATTGAGAGGCACCACAAATGTTGTTGTCTTACTATGTGTGGCCTGTGGTGGTGGAGATTTAGTGAGACTATGTGATGAGTGTGGTGTAGTGCAAATGGTTAACTTCCCCACATGATTGTCAGGTTCAGCCTGGGTTGGAGAGAGCTTTACCTCCATCATGGCTAGATATGTGCATCTCCCACAGGTTGTAGTGTTGGGTGTTAGGAGGGGGTATTGACTGTGTACACGAGACAATTTTTATATTGCCTCATGATGCCCACCCATATTCATCATATTGACAGGTGACAACACTGGGAATTAACACGTGGACATGCCTGAATATATGACTATTTCCCACTAGATAAGTGAAGAAAGTGTGTACAAGAGCTGTTTTACTCTAAGCAAGCAGGAAATGTAAGTACAAACAGTGTTTACCTGTAGGTAATGATGAGAATTGAGTGCTATAGTAATTAGTAGCTCATGTTGTGCTTACATCTTCTGAACAAGTGCTGAGCATGAATAAGCAATACAGATAGGGTGTTGGATAACATAAACACACTGCCCCCCCCCCCAACAGGTACACAATCATATATCCATGTACACTACAGAGCCCCTGTAACCATAATTATGATGATACAAGGTGCACTTAGGCTGCATGGGACCTGTCCACATCCCTGGTTGTATCATACACATATGGCAAAACAGTTTACTCTACACATACACATCATGTAAAACATATCTTCATGTCAGTCTGTGAAAACACTGGATGGTGCACACCAACAGTTATCACAACCCACAAAGTGGAGACACCAGTCATAATGGGAGGCACTTCACTACTACCCTGCTGAGTCTGGTCTGAAAGGCTATTAACCTTAATCAATGTATATGTTGTTCATAGGTTCATTGTTTCATAGGTAGATACTAGGCTATCTGCCCTAGGGTATTTATAAGCCTAGCCAGAGTGTATTTGGCTTCCGCCTCCCTATTAGATTAGCCTACTGTGCCTCTGTAAAGTAGGTCACAGAAGGTACCCTTTTAAGATTAGTTTACTGTGCCTCTGTCTAGCAGGGACAGTGCTAGCAATACAGATGTAGATGACAGTATGGATAATTTCACTCTGGATATCATACCTTTGACAGGTCATAGGACATCATCACCCATACTGCGGTCCACCTACACTCAGTATTCTAGATGTACATTTGTACACTACAGGAGTGTTCTGCCAATGGATTGTTGACAGAACCAACACTACAGAAGGTGTCTGATTAATATGTGCATATCACACCAGCTACAGTAAAACAGGGTTAATTAGTTGTACTCACCCTCATTGTAGCCCATACCACACAGACAAATGTGAGACATCTGCCTATGTAAGTATGTGAATGGCTATGACCTAGGAGCAATAGCTGACTCAGTGTTGTGAACAACATACAGAAGGGGCTTTGTGGGTGAGGTGTGTGACATATGTGCGCAATCTGACAGCTGCATATTGCATTGTCACTGCTAGGTTAATAATCCTGTACCCATGAACCGCCACCTAGGCAGGGGTCAACAAATGGACACTGTGTGTAAGGGATGCTGCTGTGTAGTTGATCTCTCTGAGCTAGTGACGTCACCAAGCCTATTAGGTAGTCATAAGTGGCAACCCTAGTCATGACAGGGTGCCATCCATGAATATAGAGATCATTGTTCAGCCATATTATCACTCAAGTGACCTATATCAGATCACATATCACCTTTAAGGGATATTGGCCATGTTTGGATGGCCAACACCAGCCTTCACAATCCTCATCTCCACTATGTAGCATGATGCCTACCCTGCATAAACCCATGTCCAATACTGTGATGTTGAACATGCTACACATACATATCCTGATCTCAAATACATACGTCATGGACATCCACCTTCCTAGTACAAGGATTGCCATATGCTGGACTGATCCTTGTGCCATACACATTACATACTCCTGCCATACTATGCAACCCTGTCCAGCAAAGCTGCGCATTTCACCATTGTCAGACATGGTGTGATGACCGCATGGTAGCTGTATCATTAACCACGTGGATCAGTTATGTGGCACTGCTTCACCTGGAGCTGGAAACATGGCTGTTGGCTACAACTTGGTAACCTTACATCCTAGGCTCATACATGGCCCAGGGCATACAGACTATTAGATAACCTTGGCCGTACATGCTATAGTTGATAACCATCCCTGCAAATTCCATCAGGCTAGCCAGTGTCTCATGTGTATCACATGTGCAAACAGGCAATACGTGGCAGGATGTTGAACAGCTGTACAGTGCCATGCAGAAGTATATTGAAAAACACATGCATGTAAAGCCTTCCATGTGCATGTCTGCAGTGTCACAGGTCATGTCCATTAAGGCAGTGTATGTGTTTATATGTGACATATACACAGCATCAAGGTCGACAGCATTAATGTGGACACATCCAGGCATGTGCTGATAGGTAAGAACACCAGTACAGGCAAACAGACATGCCCACATCAAGACAACATCCACATGGAGCATGAGCAATGTAATCAGATGACACACATATATGGTGATAATGTCCAATCCCCATTGGGTGTCACATGCGTGTGACACAAACATGTCAGTGGTGTCAATGTCATGAAGATTTGCAAAGACAACTATTTATATGTAATAAATGTGATACACATGTAGGTGCAGCTGTATCTCTGTGCATCTCTGAGATACTGTGACCTGTCTCCATCATTATGTCTTCCAGGTATGACGTGATCAAGGCTACCAGCCTATACACGCTTGGAGGATGAGGCCCTTATACCTTACCTCCAAGACAATTATGATTTCCTGTTTAGCCATGTGCCACAGGATGCACAGCAGCGGGATGACCTGTGGCAGGGACTTCGCAGGAGGCTTAATGATATGGGTGGCCATAACCGCACATACCAGCAGGTGCACAGACACTGCATGGACCTAATCAGATGGGCGAAACAGCATGAAAATGCAATCTCCAGGGAACAAGGTGCAACAGGTGATGGGCCACCAACCAAGCCCCCACTCACATATACCGAGGAGCTACTGGCCAAACTGGGGACACCAGCAGAACAGCATCCACAAGCCTTAGCTGACATTATGGAAGTGGGTGTCTCTCAACCACTGAGCCTGGAGTTACCTGGTAAGTCACTACTGCAAATATAACTATTATATCCCATATAGTTGCATGTGTCACTGTACAATATTTAATGTAACATCATATGCAAGGCATGTATACACACATGCTGCATACTATAGTATGCTACTCTATGTATGCACACATGTGCATACTCCATAGTATATCCTATTGTACTGGGAAATGTGTTAACATGCACATTGCACCCTGTAGCTGTCATACATGCGTGAATAATGATCATACTGCTGTGTCACCCCTATATAGGTACCTCTGGCATTCCGCTAAGATAGCAGGCCATTGCAGGTGAGACAGTTATAAGTATCAGGCATGCTAATGCACAGATCTATTCACCATGTGGCCATTTAACACATGTACACATAATATATGGTCTGGTCACAATATACAGGTCGCATCTGCAATCCATCACAATAGCTACCCATGTGCAATGCTTACAAACTATGTGAAACACCGACATGAAACCTCAGAAACTGTCATTGCTAGATGTGAGGACAGCTGTGCATACAATGGTGGAGGTGTTGTTCAATGTAGGAACATGTACTACACATCAGAACTACACATGTGGGGTACACAAACAGTACTACACAGTGAGCTGGAGTATGGGCAGCCCACAGCATTCACTATTGTGGATTATGCCCCTGCTATGAGTGCACACATTGTGATGTGCCATATGACATGTCCATGACATGCAGTGTGCCAGCTGCAACATTGTCTCACTATCCCATAAAACATACCCCACCTACCAAACATACAATCCTTTGTCTGCATAACCCTGTGGACAGTGGAGTATATGACATCTATGGGTGTATGTCATATGGTACAACATAGACATGTGAGATAGATGGCCATCACAACCATTTGGCCAACAAATGTTTACACATGGCCATGGAGGATGGCCAGAGACAAGTAGCAACACACAGTAGATGTGATGTGTTTGTGTGTACACCCTGTTGTACATTGGCTACACATCGTCCAACTATAGCCTTTGTTGAATGGTTATATTCCAGATGTGGAACACTGGACATCCTACAGGCCTGTGCACAGCTTGTGGAGGTGTAACATTTGACCACATAAGATGTGTTGAACATCATGACTGTGTCACAGCATGACAGTAGTCACCTGTACAGCATCCACATGCATACACAGACAACCACATCAGGCCACAGATGCAGTACATTTCCCTTGCTGCTGTTGGACATCACTGTCAGCCGTGCACCTCGTGTGTCTGGTACACAAATGTCATGTGGGACATGGTGTATTGACAAGTCTGCCATGTGTGGACATGGTTGCCAGGCAGCTAAAATATGTTTGCAGATGTGCAGAGATGTCATCCGTATGGCATTCGGTGACCTGTGTCACACATTCCACATCATGGTTTAGTGTGTATACATCTCAGTGATGTGGGTCACAATCCACAGTATATATTTATTGTGTATGCACACAGTCATGGCTATGCACTGTGTCTGTAATGCACACTGTATAGCAATAGAGATGCCTCATGATTCCATGCAATGGCACTATGTCTGTACTTCACACTGTATAGCAATATAGATGCCTCATAATACCCTGCAATGGTCATGCACATCTGCTAAATGTGCATTTTATCTGTAGGCCGGACAAACAACAATGCAATGTGACACCATTATCCCACTGTATATGTGACAGGACACCATTGTGTTAAACATGTATGCATGTCAATGCACACGTCAGCAGATTACATGTCATACTACATGTTAATGTCAAGGTCATATGCCACACATCAGCCATGTGTACTGTTAACCTGTGCTGGTCCACATGGTGTAACACAGGGATGCATGCATACTACCATGATTGTGTGAAATGCATGGCTTCTGCTATGACACATGCATGCTGTTGTGTGCAACCCAAGGATGTATGATAACTAAAACTATTATTGTTTGTGCTGCATGCTGTCTGCTGTATCACATGCATGTTGCATGCCTTCTGTCAAATCACATGCATGGTGTGTGTCTGTGTGTGTCTGTATTGTAATGTAGAGCCTTTGTCTGCCTTCACAGGTGATGTAGGTGCATTACCCTCCTGCGGTCCATCTGATATTAGTGTCCCCACAGACTCTAGCAGTGATGATGAACGTATGCTTGAGGCACAGGCAGGGTTGTCAGGGGCTCCCCCTGATCCTCGCACACAGATCTCATGCCAACATACCCGGTCACCAGTGGCCATAGAGGATGGACAGTTGGCATGTGGTAGCTTGGAACAGGAAAGTGTGGTGGCTATGGAAGGTGTGTATTCACACCATGGTGTCAGGCAAATGACTGGAGATGGGCCACACAGGCACGTGGCCAGTGCTGCTAGTAGGAGGATCTCTGGCCCACATGCCCCTGCAGGACAGAGCTCAGCAGCTTGTGTCACCACAGGCTGTAATGGTGGCACGGGCATGTGCTGCATGGCAGAACAGAGAAGGGCAGAGGCTTCAGAGGGCTGCCATCCGTTCTTTAAACGACAAATCCAGGCAATGGCAAATGCTCAACAGCAGATTGCTGAGGTTTTGGACAGATGATTGGGTGACATGGTTGGATTCCTTGACCGTGGCATGACAATCCACGAGCATGAGCTGTCTGTGCTGGAACATCTGGTAGGAGTGAGGTGTAGGGCAGGTGGATGTATGTCAGCTACGTCACCTGGTGCAGGTCTATGAGAACAAGCTACCTCACATGCCCGCTCCCATAGTGGTGGTAGCAGCAGTAGTTCAGCTGGTGCTGTGCTGTCCACACCAGGACACAGCAGGCCATGTGCACATGGCCCTGGATGGTCCCAACAGGGACACGGTTCCAGTGGACATGTGTCATCGGACAGTACCCAATCTGCACCTCTGCCTGGTAGTGCCCATGCAACCCCTGGCAGGCACAGGTCACATGGCCGTGGCCAGACACCATGAGCTGTAAAACCTGGTCTGTACAGTCTGGAGCTGTCAATAATACCCCTGTATAGGCCAGACACATGGCAGAACTGTGTGCACACATACATGTACACACCAGAAACATCTGTAGGGCACCGCAACATACACATGCATAACAACCACACATGGCCAATTAGATCACAGGCCCTAACCTCACACACATGATGTCATCCACTGGTGCAGCCTAGGCCCCTGGCAAACATTATCACCCTGTGCATATGTTGATGCCTGTGCCGCATCCCTGTCATCCACACCATCAGTGCAGGGACATGCTCATATGGTCTGATGCACAGGGTGAACAGAATAGGGAGATAAGTGTAGATTACAATTGTTGTGTACTGTTGACACACAGCAGACATATCATGTAGTACAGGTTTAGAATGCATTGTTTTCTGTTCACAATATGTGTTTTGGTAACAACAGTAATGACATGTTGGTCATGATGTCCTGCTTCCCTCCTTCAGGTCTAATTGCATGTGCCGTTGAGTGTCAGTGTTTGCAGTTAGTTTCCCATGTGTAAATGTGGACTACTCACAGGTATGTATGGCAATACCAGCATGCTATTCATAGCTTCAACCTCACTGTTAGAAAGGCTGACATTCCAAAGATGTCTACACATCTACTGATCCAGGAGAATGGGAGCTGTGTGCTAAGCTACAGTGGCTAGAGATGTGACATCCATACCGGGTGACATCACAGGTACAGTTACATGGGGCGGAGAGATTACATAGCAGTCTAGCTAATGAGAAGGGTAGAGGCCAGTTGATAGCTTGAGGCCTTACTGTGTAGCAGTAATACACATTCACATTACAGGATGAGAACACACAACTACACGCACACACGCACACACACACACACACACACACACACACACACGCACACACACACACACACACACACACACACACACACACACACACACACACACACACACACACACTTGATAGTGTTGAGGTGAGGAACCCTGCCTATGTGGTAATCACCATTACAGTACTGTGCACCCACATGATGCGACACAGAGAAAACACATCTACAGGTAGTCAGTAATGCTTAAGATTGATGACGGGGTGGGAGGTTGGTGTAATGGTTAAAGTGCTTACTTTAAAAACACAAAGTGCAGGGTTTGATTCTGACATGGGTTAATTGGCTAGGCTTAAAATGGCCCATAAGGGCAGTTAGCCTAGTACTAACCTATGAACCTATGACATCAACAGAGTAGTAGATTGCATCACCTGGAGGGGTTAGGGGTCCTATCTGTTCACAATGGTAACATACAACCTCACTCCATGGACCAGGCAGACATACGTACATACACACACACACTGTGGAGTCCACAATTGAATGCACCTATGTCATGCACATGCAGATAGCTCACATGTGTGTGATACACACCCCACCCCTGCCTATGTCTTGCTTTCTACAATGTAGTATGTACAGATCTATACAACAGTGTACAGGAGAGTGAGTAACAATTGGGATGTATTCCCCACCATACGTGGCATATATGGACACACAAGCAAACACACATGGCAGTACTGTGAATCAAACACCTGCTATCTTATGATATGTATGACAGACATGCAGCAGTATTGCTGGCATTACAATGTGTACCGACGCTACCTTTGGCAACTGTGCTGTTATATGCACATGGAAGGTCTTAAGTGTTTCAGGTGTCAAATAATTTACAGTCAATGACACCTTGACCACTGCGTAGATTGTATGTGTTCCCCTTCAATTAACAGAACCATAGCTTAGTCTATACACGTTATTGTAAGACTGTTTGTGACACCTGTGAGCTGTCCTCAGCAAACATCCATCTGCAAAGATGGCCCACCACTTAGTTATGTCCACACATCCGTCCATACCTAATGTACATCTTACCATACTGTCAGTATATCACCATATACAGATGGCAATGATGGGGCTGCATTGCAACTGCATGTTGTAGTAAGACACATGTCACATGCAAACATCAGCTACTGCACACGCATGGTAGCTGAATGCATACCACTACATGTACATGTGTGTAGGTCCTACATGCCTGTCATTTAGCCATGTTTGTAGGCATTGCAATTGGTTGACATGTGTGATGACATACATGACACATGGACTGTTGTATGATAAGATAGTTGTCATGGGTAACCAGTACAGAGGGAATGTTAACTCAGTCAACATTGATATCACACCTTATATACTGTTAGCATTCAACAGCCATGGACCTACCTTCCATGTTCATGTGTGTAATTGCTGTAGCCACCTGTCTGCATGACGGACAGCAACAGCTATGCTATATACATATGTGGTGTGTGTGTGTGTGGCATGTACATATCCATGGCAGATACATGTATGTCATATCCAAACATGAGGGTGTTTACTGGTGTACAGCAACAGTCATCTGTTACTGCTGTTTATGACCCAGGGCCTCTGCTATGTGTACAGCCGACCTGGTTATGAACAGTGGTATCATTGCATTGCATAACACATGATGCAACTGTATCAATACATGGGTAGTCTACACAGTCGATGTCGAGCTAGGTACAGTCCACTAGTCATGGGTCACATGGTGTTGTACTATTATATGTTCTACCACATGTATGGATGTGTGTTGCTGGTCCAAGGACATGGTGATGTCTGAGGGCTACATCCTAGAATGCAGCTTTTGACACTGTGATCTGCACCTGACACATCTGTGATGCCTTTTGAGGGTGTACTGGTAAGTACATGTGAGTGGCCTTCATGTACGTGGGGACACCACCACCTGAAGTGGTCTGTACCTGTGTTATGGCCCACATGTCTGTATCTGAGGTATATGGTGGTAGTGCTATTGTGCACAACTGAGCCTTCAGCCAGGTGTTCCTCACTGCACAGATGTCAGTATTCTCCATTGTTGGATTTACATTGGGCAGCTGTTATTACGAACACTACACATCTAGCACAGTTTAGCATACACATACAATGCAGTTGTCCTCTAGATGTCAGGGTATTAACCTGGTCTCAGGACATTTGACTATGAATTGCACTATATGGGCGAAGTAGCCACTCCTGGCAGGACATCACCACGAGTGGTAGTAGTGTGCCAAGTTTAGATTGGTACATCTAAGGTGATGGATAGCAGCAGACATTGTGTAGAAGACCAGTGTCAGATATGTGTAGTGCAGCGTTCCTGCTAACAATGACAACTACCAACACCAGAGTCCATTACAATGTGTTGTTCATGTCTAACTGTAATAGCATGGCCACTGTACCCTTTCGTGTTTAGAATCAGAGTGCATACAAAACAGCCCTGTGCTACTAAGTGTGTGAGCATGCCCAGTATAACGTTGTGTAGATGGACACATATTGCATTCAAAACGGCTGTGTGCTACTAAGTGTGTGAGCATGCCCAGTGAGACCTTGTGTCAGTTATGTGCCTCTATGTGTATGGGCATGGCCATTGTAACCCTGTATAGTGATAGTAGTCGTCCAGTCAACAGATGGCCATACCCCACTTCAGGATGGATTTCTACATTAAACACACAGGTTCACAGGTATGTACATCATAACTGCCAGCATCCATGTCGATGTCCACATTCCTAGAGGTCATATTGACAGTCTTGAAAGGTGTAGTGTATGTAGCACAGCTTGTCTCTATGTAGTATTGTAATAGTGGTCTGTAGATAGGCAGTTGTCCTGATCCCACCACTGGCCTATGTTTTTCTCCGTCTGCCTGGGGACAGAAATATGCTTTTAGACTCCTCACACTCCATACAATCACTATCCTATGCTGATGATGTCACCCACCTATAAGTACACCTCTGGGAGTGCTGTGTCCCAGTAATCTCGGTAGTGTGTTCTGTAACTGTGTAGTGTGATAAGATAATTACATCGGTGTTCTAATCCCAGCCGTGCCAACTGTGTGTGTGTCTCCATCTGCCTGGGGACAGAATAATGCTTTTAGAATGCTCACATTCCATACAATCCCTATCACTGACTTTGATATTGCTGATGATGTCACCCACCTAGAAGTACACCTCTGGGAGTGTTGTGTCCCAGTAATCTCGGTAGCACGTTCTGTAACTGCTTAATGCTGCAGTGTGATAAGGTAGTTAGGTTGGTGTTCTGATCCCAGCCATACCAACTGTGTGTGTGTCTCCATCTGCCTGCAGACATAATAATGCTTTTAGACTGCTCACTCTCCATACAATCCCTATTGCTGACTTTGCCATTGCTGATGATGTCACCCACCTAGAAGTACACCTCTGGGAGTGTTGCTTTTAGACTGCTGACACTCCATATCATCCCTATCGCTGACTTTGCCATTGCTGATGATGCCACCCACCTAGAATTACACTTCTGGGAGTGCTGTGTCCTAGTAGTCTTGGTAGCATGTTCTGTAACTGCATAATGTTGTAGTGTGATAGAATAGACAGGTAGGTGTTCTATTCCAAGGTATGACAGGTGTGTGTGTTTGGCAGTCATATACTATTTCTTTTATTTATTTTATTTTATTTTATTTTTGTTAACCGGGAAAGTCCGACTGGACACAGATCCATTTTCAGCGGAGGCCTGGGGAGAAAAGCTCCATGATACAATACAATATTAGATTAAAACAGTACAAAGCAATTCTTAACATTTATAAGTAGTGCAGAGGACCATTTGCATGGCATGTGATAACTCTAGTAGAATATACAGTCAGTACTCTAGTAGAATATACAATTAGTACAAATAATACAAATATATATACATTTTTTTTTTGTCGAAATATTAGTAAATATAAAGTTGTAATACATTTATGCTTTAGTATAACCGAGAAGTAAATAAATGCCCATAGTGGCATAAAATAGGGTAAAGGTACAGGTAGGATGAGAGTAAGATAAGCTCTGTTAGGTATCGTGTTAGTCTAGAAACAGATTAGAGTGTTTTTCAGGTAAGGGATATAGTACAGAACAGTACAAGTGTTGGAATGTTTACTGCTGTTAGATTAATGAAATGTTAGGATGAATCTGTGGGATAGCAGTAGAGCTCAGTAAAGGAAAATGTTGTAGTGTAGCATAGTCCTTGCAACTGAGCATAGATGTTGCCACCCTGGGGTATAGCAAGAGCAGAGCCAGATATTAGAATAGTAGGATTTCAAGAGGTGTTTGAAATGGGTGCAAGAAGTAGTGCTGGTTATATTGTTTGGGAGTGAGATCCAGGTTTGTGCTGTTGTGCAGGCAGAGAGATTTACCTGCTTCATTTTTATGTCTAATTACTTGAATGAGATTTTGGTTGCTAGATCTCAGGGCTCTAGTGGTGGTGTAGGGCTTAATTAGTTGTTGGAGGGCAGGAGTTTTTTCAGGGTAGTAGTAGAGTTTATGTGCAACTATGGCTTGATTGAGTCTAAGTAGCTGAGGAAGTTCCAGCCACTTGACTTGCATTAGGGAAAGACAGTGATGGGATCTATTTGAGGAATCTGTTGCAAATTTGGCAATTTTGTTGTAGCATGATTCCATTTTGTGAAGTTCGGTCAGGTGAAGGTTAGTTAAGATAGGGGAAGCATAGAGAAGGATAGAGAGGAGGTGGCTTCTTGCAATAGTGGCTTTGGTCTGATTAGTCATGAATTTTTTATTTCTATAGAGCAGACCCAGTTTTTGGTTGACCTTTTTGATGGTTTGTGCTATATGGATATCATACTTTAGGTGGTTATCAATGTCAACTCCTAGTAGTTTGGTGTTGTTGGTTGGTGTGATTTGAATATTGTTTTTGGAGTTTATAGTGAGGTTATAGTCTGAGTTGGATGATCTGCCAGGGGTGAATAGTATTAGTTTGGTTTTCTTTGGGTTAAGAAGAAGTTGTATTTTAGTAAACCAGGTTTCTGCTGGGGTAAAGTTGTATTGGGTGATGGTGTGTAGTTCCTTAATGCTGGGGGCAGCACAGGTTATGGTGGTGTCATCAGCATATTGAACTACTGTAGCAGTGGGTAGTGAAGAAGAAATGTCGTTAGTAAAGAGGGAGAACAGCAGTGGGCCAAGGATTGATCCCTGAGGGACTCCTATGGAAACTGGTAAGAGGGGGGACAGCTTTTCTTGCCAGAGAACTGCTTGTTGGCGTTCTGATAAATAGCTGCTGAACCAGAGTTTGGTGGAGGGGCAAATATTGAGACTAGATAGAGTATTGAGGAGCAGATTGTGGTTAACCATGTCATAGGCTTTTGATAAGTCGAGGAAGATGGAAGATACAAAAAGACCTTGGTTTCTAAAGTGATTGACTGTATTGGTATAGGATAGAAGGGCAGTGGTTGTGCTGTGGGAAGGTCTGAAGCCATGTTGGGAGTTGGATAGTAGTTTATTTTGTTGAAGATATTGCATTAGTTGCAAGTGGACAACTCTTTCTAGAATATTTGATAAGGGTGATAGTATGGCAATTGGACGATAGTTGGTTAGCTCTAAGGAGTTGCCACCTTTATGCAGAGGGACAATATGGGAGATTTTCCAGTGGGTGGGAACTTTGTGTTCTGAGATTGATCTATTAATAAGAATTGACACTGGGTAGGATATGGTGTCTGCTGCTATCTGAAGGAAATCAGCAGGGAGTTTATCAGCAGCTAGTGTAGTTGGTTTTAGCTTCCAAAGGAGGTTTGCAACCATTTTAGTGGACACTGGTTGTAGGGAAAAGGTAGAGAAGTTATTTTTTGTATGACTGTTATATGCGGTAGAAGATTGTATAGGGGTATCATTATTTTTCTGGGTATTGGCTAGATTTTGAACTGTTTCTGTAAAGAATTTATTAAATTGAGTAGGAATATCATCTTGGTTGTTTGGCAGTACAGGGGTGGGAGTGGATGCTTTTCCAGGGTGAATTAGTCTATTAATGGAGGTCCAGAATTTATGTGGGTTATGGCTATATTTATCCTGTAGGTTTTTGTAATAGTTGGACTTGTCTAGTTTAGTTAGTCTCTTGGCTGTATTACGTAGTTCTGTATACTTTGACCTTAGGGTAGTGTTTGAATCTTTGTGGGAAGCTATCCAGAGTTTGTCCCTTTCTTTCATAATCTTTTTTGTCTCTTTGGTGAGCCATGGGGCTTGGTGGGTTTTTGTCCTGATGGATCTAGTAGGGGCGTGATGGTCTAGGATATGTAGGAAGGTAGAGTTAAAGTACTGTACAGCTTCGTTGAGATGTAGTTGTTTTAGAGGGAGCCAGTTGCAGCAATTTAGTGCTTTATTAAAGTCATTGGCTCTGAAGCTTTTTTTATTACGTATTATTTTTAGTAGAGGTAGGTTGGGTAGGAGTTGGGTCTTGCTCCTAATTAGGTAGGTGGGTTGATGATCACTTAGACTGTCAGATAAACAGCCAGATTGATGTACAAAAGTGGGGTGAGATACCAGAATCCAATCCAAAATG
The DNA here is from genome assembly GCF_019279795.1 of Protopterus annectens. Classification (NCBI taxonomy): domain Eukaryota; kingdom Metazoa; phylum Chordata; order Ceratodontiformes; family Protopteridae; genus Protopterus; species Protopterus annectens. The sequence continues at coordinate 1,367,048,579 of NC_056739.1, forward strand.
GATTGACGTTTGGTTGTTTTGTCTGTCCTAGTGGGGGTTGTGATAATTTGGGAAAACCCGTAAAGGTTGATATGCTCTGAGGGATAATCTTTGGAGCAGTTGGCCCAATCTATGTTAAAGTCACATAGTAGTATTGTTTCATAAGGAAGGGAGAGTGACAACCAACTTAACATGTTTTCCATAATGGGATTGTTGTTACCTCGGGGTATATATGCCCCTGCGATGATTATTTGTTTGTTTGGGTTTAATTTAAATTTGGCTAGGATAAGTTCTACGTTGTTGATTTCCTCATTATTATAGTCAAGTAGTTCTAGTGAGAGGTGGCTTTGGAATAGAATTGCTACACCTCCACCCTTTTTCCCTGCCCTGTCTTTACGCAAGATATCATAACTTGGGGCTATGATCTCATTATTGTGGTGATCAGGTTTAAGCCATTTTTCTGTTAGTACCACTCTGTCAGGTTTGTATAGTGCTAACAAGGCATGCATTCATGTATTTTGTTTAGTATGCTTCTTGCATTGATATTTAGGAGGAGAAGAGATGCTTTGGGCTTGTAGAAATGGGGGGTTGGTAGCTTTATTTTGGCTTTTTCTGTTGAGGTAGGGCCAGGATTTGGGTGAATGTCTCCAAAGCAGGAGAGTTTTAGGAGTAAGTTTAAGTATAGTTTGGTGAGTTTATTGACAATTTTAGATAACTTGTGTGAGGTATGGGTGTTAGGTTTTATTGCTAATTTGTTAAAATAGAGAGATGGGGTTAGAAAGGATGTAGAGTTGTGGGTGTAATAGGAGAGTTTAGAAGTTGTGTGTGGTAAGTTATGGGTTTGGTTTGCCATGGGGGTGGAAAAGTGATATTTAGATGGGTGTGATAGGAAGAGAGTATAGAGAGTAGAAGTAGGATGGAGATAGTTGCTTGATAAAATAAAAGTTTATGGAGAAGTGGGTGTTGTATGCTATGCACGTTTGAATTAGTGTGAGGATAAAGTTGCTTTGGAAGTAAAATTGGTGAGTAAGTTAGGGTGTAGATGTTGTGGGTGTAGTGGTAGTGATAAATGTTTTGCTTGATTGCTAGGAGGTTTGGTAGTTGAAATATGTGTTATAGTTGAATGGAGTGATGTAATAGGATAATTGCGGGTGAGAATTGATGGGGGTGTGGCCTAGAAGTATAAGGTTAAGAGCCCTAGGGGTGTGTGGGAAAGGGGGTAGGGTAGGGGAGCGAAGTGAGTGGAGCGAACGGAGTGGGGTAGCACTGCTGTGGAAGAGGCACGGTGAGAGAAGAAAAAGAAAAACAATTAGAGAAAGGCTTTTCAGCAGGGCAGAGCTCTTTAGTATCTAGAAATAGAGGATATGATTTAACATTTTATGCACAGAGCTCTGAAGGAATTTACTAGCAGGAACAGAACAAAATATAAGACTAGAGAGGGGGAAGTATAGTTAAAGGGCTATTTGTTAGGATGGAGAGATGAGTGGGGGAAGTAAAGTAGATGAAAGTTAGTGTGGCTAGGAAGTACAGAATGAGGGGAGTGTACACATAGAGGTGAGTGGTGGGAAGAGGCTATGTGGCAGTAAGAAGATAGAGTAAGGAGAGCGAACAGAAAGTGATCAGGAGTAGGGGTTAGACTAGTAGTAGCTTGAGGGGGGAGATAGGAGCTTGAGAGGGGAGATAGGGGCTAAAAGTGGTCAGGGCTAATCAAGTGATACTTAAGTAGGTAACAAGGAACGAGTCTGGACAGGTAGTGAGTGAGGAGGGGGTAAGAGGTGGGGTGTACAGAGATGTGCTGTGGCTGACCAGGTACCTTACAATGTAGATACTCACTAATAGGCTAGGAGTACAGCTTAAAATCTATATACTTAACACATACTTTGCTCTGTTTTAATAGCACAGTTGCTGGAGAGGATTCTGCAGACTTCAGTAATCAAGGGGAGTGGGTATTCCTCTTTTTAGGTGGTGTAGGTTTTATTTTAAACCATATATATGGTTTCAGGGACCTGTAAAATAAATATGGAAAAGAGTAAGATGGTGAGTTGGTGAATAGCTGTATATTCAAAGCAGACAGTAGTGATAGGGGTGAAGGAAAGGGGTAGTAGGCAAGGAAGAAGGATTTTCAGGTAGCGAGTGGTAAGAACAATTAGTTCTGGGTTAGTTAGTGGATTCCTGAGTGGAAAAAGTCAGTAGAAGGGTAAGTAGGAAAGTAGTAAAAATAGTATAATATTTTGGAGAAAGATGTAGAAGATAGATAAAAGAGTCTTAGGAATGGGTATGGAGATGAATAATTAAAATAGAACTTACAGCATAGTTAGGAAAAAGAAACAGAAAACTGATACACAAATACTGTTAAGAAAAAACTTGATGCTATATAACAGTTGTGATTATAATAGTGATAGCAGTCATGCAAGCTTCATATCAGCTAGGCAATGAATAAAGCAATGTTTAATAAAGTGTTATTCTAGAATAGTGCAAACAACATTAACAATCTGTTAAACATCATCTAGTTTTTGGTTAATGAACTGACAAGCTACAATTACAAACAACATCATCTGTTATGCTTCGTGTATATTGTGGTTAATACAGTGGTACGCTTTAAGCTACAATTACAAGTAACATAATCTGTTATGCTTCGTCTATATTGTGGTTAATATAGTGGTAAGCTTCAATGATACAAAATAGTACTAGCAGGTTAATTTTCTATCAACCTGGATAAACTCACACTGTAATAAGACATTAGAGTGAGACAATATCAGAAATACATTTAGTCTTAAGCAACCACAAGTAACCTGGCTTTTACATAGACTTATTACAGCCAGTAGTCCAACAGTTAAAGTCTGCTCACAGTCTAATGCTAGCAGCAGTATTATAACGTGCTAAAAAAGCAAACAGGACATTGCGATAATGTTTTAAGAAAAAGTAGATAGGAGGCACCTTTCCTATCGCTAGTTAAAGCATAATGTATTATTCATGTATAATACAGTAACAAGCAACTAATATCAGCAGAAAAAAAACACTTGCCTTAAAATAAGTAAAGCGATAGTGTTATAGTGTCCTATAAATGCGTGGGGCTGCAAAATGACACACATTCCTTAATATGGGTAAAACATCGGTTTAACAGCATGCTAAAAAACATGTGGCGCAATGAAATGCGTTTATTTTAGTAGAAACGCTATAAGATAGATAAATGCCAGTGAAACAGTGTTCTATAATCTCGGCGCTATGAGATTAAGTCTGATTTAGTAGGAACGCTATACCTGGAAGATGATAAAGAAAACCGCCGCTTTATAGTAAGATAGTAGCTTCCGCATAACTATTAGACCATTCTGTAGTTAGAAAACTTAATGGCAAAGGGTTGTTTATATGCAATAAGTAATCCTGGAAAACATGTAATGCTGACTGGACCGAGCAAGGGACCAATGGGCCAAATCAAATAGGAGGAGAGATAGGAACCACGCTAGACAGCACAAAGTTTAGTTTAATCTCTTAGCAGAAACAGGCCAATCTTGAGTTTGTAACACTAGTCTTGGGACTGCACAGTGTGTAATTCAGTTATTTGGCAGCTACAAGCTCAGGTTGAGTTAACAACATAGAAGCCTAGCCAGACAATACAATATGTAACTGATTCGCACAGCGAATCAAGAGTGTCTTGAATTTACAGAAGATCAACACTAAACATTAGACAGCACAGCATGTGAATCAAACACTTGGTACATAGTAAGAATACAATAACTGTAGTAGAAATGTGATGGAAAATCTGAGGGCTTACCTGGTCAGCTTGTGCACACTACTGCGCTAGGGGAGTGGAGGCAGAGAAATGGCGCCTGAATCAAAGTGTATCTTTTCAAAGCCGCAAGGGATTATGGGAGGATGGGCTGATGTAAGTTTGTAGGAGGTAAGGGGAAGGCTAATTAGGAACAGGAGAGATGGTGGGAATAGTGAAACACCGCAGTGGAAGAGGCACGGTGAGAGAAGAAAAAGAAAAACAATCCGAGAAAGGCTTTTCAGCAGGGCAAAGCTCTTTAGTGTCTAGAAATAGTGGATATGATTTAACATTTTATGCACAGAGCTCTGAAGGAATCTACTAGCAGGAACAGAGCAAAATATAAGACTAGAGAGGGGGAAGTATAGTTACAGGGCTATTTGTTAGGATGGAGAGATGAGTGGGGGAAGTAGATTAGATGAGAGTTAGTTTGGCTAGGAAGTATAGAATGAGGGGAGTGTACACATAGAGGTGAGTGGTGGGGAGAGGCTATGTGTCAGTAAGAAGACAGAGTAAGGAGAGAGAACAGAAAGTGATCAGGAGTAGGGGTTAGACTAGTAGTAGCTGAGAGGGGAGATAGGAGCTTGAGAGGGGAGATAGGGGCTAAAAGTGGTCAGGGCTAATCAAGTGATACTTAAGTAGGTAACAAGGAACGAGTCTGGACAGGTAGTGAGTGATGAGGGGGTAATAGGTGGGGTGTACAGAGATGTGTTGTGGCTGACCAGGTACCTTACAATGTAGATACTCACTAATAGGCTAGGAGGACAGCTTAAAATCTATATACTTAGCACATACTTTGCTCTGTTTTAATAGCACAGTTGCTGGAGAGGATTCCGCAGACTTCAGTAATCAAGGGGAGTGGGTATTCCTCTTTTTAGGTGGTGTAGGTTTTATTTTAAACCATATATATGGTTTGAGGGACCTGTAAAATAAATATGGAAAAGAGTAAGATGGTGAGTTGGTGAATAGCTGTATATTCAAAGCAGACAGTAGTGATAGGGGTGAAGGAAAGGGGTAGTAGGCAAGGAAGAAGGATTTTCAGGTAGCGAGTGGTAAGAACAGTTAGTTCTGGGTTAGTTAGTGGATTCCTGAGTGGAAAAAGTCAGTAGAAGGGTAAGTAGGAAAGTAGCAAAAATAGTATAATATTTTGGAGAAAGATGTAGAAGATAGATAAAAGAGTCTTAGGAATAGGTATGGAGATCAATAATTCAAATAGAACTTACAGCATAGTTAGATAGGAAAAAGAAACAGAAAACTGATACACAAATACTGTTAAGAAAAAACTTGATGCTATATAACAGTTGTGATTATAATAGTGATAGCAGTCATGCAAGCTTCATATCAGCTAGGCATTGAATAAAGCAATGTTTAATAAAGTGTTATTCTAGAATAGTGCAAACAACATTAACAATCTGTTAAACATCATCTAGTTTTTGGTTAATGAACTGACAAGCTACAATTACAAACAACATAATCTGTTATGCTTCGTAGATATTTGTGGTTAATATAGTGGTACACTTTAAGCTACAATTACAAGTAACATAATCTGTTATGCTTCGTCTATATTGTGGTTAATATAGTGGTAAGCTTCAATGATACAAAATAGTACTAGCAGGTTAATTATCTATCAACCTGGATAAACTCACACTGTAATAAGACATTAGAGCGAGACAATATCTGAAATATATTTAGTCTTAAGCAACCACAAGTAACCTGTCTTTTACATAGACTTATTACAGCCAGTAGTCCAACAGTTAAAGTCTGTTCACAGTCTAGTGCTAGCAGCAGTATTATAACGTGCTAAAAAAGCAAACAGGACATGGCGATAATGTTTTAAGAAAAAGTAGATAGGAGGCACCTTTCCTATCGCTAGTTAAAGCATAACGTATTATTCATGTATAATACAGTAAACAAGCAGCTAATATCAGCAGAAAAAAAAACACTTGCCTTAAAATAAGTAAAGCAACAGTGTTATAGTGTCTTATAAATGTGTGGGGCTGCAAAATGACACACATTCCTTAATATGGGTAAAACGCTGGTTTAACTGCGTGCTAAAAAACACATGACGCAATGAAATGCGTTTATTTTAGTAGAAACGCTATAAGATAGATAAACACCAGTGAAACAGTGTTCTATAATCTCGGTGCTATGAGATTAAGTCTGATTTAGTAGGAACGCTATACCTGGAAGCTGATAAAGCAAACCGCCGCTTTATAGTACGATAGTAGCTTCCGCATAACTATTAGACCATTCCATAGTTAGAAAACATAATGGCAAAGGGTTGTTTATATGCAATAAGTAATCCTGGAAAACATGTAATGCTGACTGGACCGAGCAAGGGACGAATGGGCCAAATCAAATAGGAGGAGAGATAGGAACCACGCTAGACAGCACAAAGTTTAGTTTAATCTCTTAGCAGAAACAGGCCAATCTTGAGTTTGTAACACTAGTCTTGGGACTGCACAGTGTGTAATTCAGTTACTTGGCAGCTACAAGCTCAGGTTGCGTTAACAACATAGAAGCCTAGCCAGACAATACAATATGTAACTGATTCGCACAGCGGATCAAGAGTGTCTTGAATTTACAGAGCATAAACACTAAACATTAGACAGCACAGCATGTGAATTAAAAACTTGGTAGATACAAGCATATTCCAAGATAGTAACACAGTAACATAGTAAGAATACAATAACTGTAGTAGAAATGTGATGGAAAATCTGAGGGCTTACCTGGTCAGCTTGTGCACACTACTGCGCTAGGAGAGTGGAGGCAGAGAAATGGCGCCTGAATCAAAGTGTATCTTTTCAAAGCCACAAGGGATTATGGGAGGATGGGCTGACATAAGTTTGTAGGAGGTAAGGGGAAGGCTAATTAGGAACAGGAGAGATGGTGGGAATAGTGAAACACTGCAGTGGAAGAGGCACGGTGAAAGAAGAAAAAGAAAAACAATCAGAGAAAGGCTTTCCAGCAGGGCAGAGCTCTTCAGTGTCTAGAAATAGTGGATATGATTTAACATTTTATGCACAGAGCTCTGAAGGAATCTACTAGCAGGAACAGAACAAAATATAAGACTAGAGAGGGGGAAGCATAGTTACAGGGCTATTTGTTAGGATGGAGAGATGAGTCGGGGAAGTAGAGTAGATGAGAGTTAGTGTGGCTAGGAAGTACAGAATGAGGGGAGTGTACACATAGAGGTGAGTGGTGGGGAGAGGCTTTGTGGCAGTAAGAAGACAGAGTAAGGAGAGAGAACAGAAAGTGATCAGGAGTAGGGGTTAGACTAGTAGTAGCTTGAGAGGGGAGATAGGAGCTTGAGAGGGGAGATAGGGGCTAAAAGTGGTCAGGGCTAATCAAGTGATACTTAAGTAGGTAACAAGGAACGAGTCTGGACAGGTAGTGAGTGAGGAGGGGGTAAGATGTGGGGTGTACAGAGATGTGTTGTGGCTGACCAGGTACCTTACAATGTAGATACTCACTAATAGGCTAGGAGGACAGCTTAAAATCTATATACTTAACACATACTTTGCTCTGTTTTAATAGCACAGTTGCTGGAGAGGATTCCGCAGACTTCAGTAATCAAGGGGAGTGGGTATTCCACTTTTTAGGTGGTGTAGGTTTTATTTTAAACCATATATATGGTTTCAGGGACCTGTAAAATAAATATGGAAAAGAGTAAGATGGTGAGTTGGTGAATAGCTGTATATTCAAAGCAGACAGTAGTGATAGGGGTGAAGGAAAGGGGTAGTAGGCAAGGAAGAAGGGTTTACAGGTAGGCAGTGGTAAGAACAGTTAGTTCTGGGTTAGTTAGTGGATTCCTGAGTGGAAAAAGTCAGTAGAAGGGTAAGTAGGAAAGTAGTAAAAATAGTATAATATTTTGGAGAAAGATGTAGAAGATAGATAAAAGAGTCTTAGGAATAGGTATGGAGATCAATAATTAAAATAGAACTTACAGCATAGTTAGATAGGAAAAAGAAACAGAAAACTGATACACAAATACTGTTAAGAAAAAACTTGATGCTATATAACAGTTGTGATTATAATAGTGATAGCAGTCATGCAAGCTTCATATCAGCTAGGCAATGAATAAAGAAATGTTTATTAAAGTGCTATTCTAGAATAGTGCAAACAACATTAACAATCTGTTAAACATCATCTAGTTTTTGGTTAATGAACTGACAAGCTACAATTACAAACAACATAATCTGTTATGCTTCGTATATATTGTGGTTAATATAGTGGTAAGCTTCAATGATACAAAATAGTACTAGCAGGTTAATTATCTATCAACCTGGATAAACTCACATTGTAATAAGACATTATAGTGAGACAATATCAGAAATACATTTAGTCTTAAGCAACCACAAGTAACCTGGCTTTTACATAGACTTATTACAGCCAGTAGTCCAACATTTAAAGTCTGTTCACAGTCTAGTGCTAGCAGCAGTATTATAACGTGCTAAAAAAGCAAACAGGAAATGACGATAATGTTTTAAGAAAAAGTAGATAGGAGGCACCTTTCCTATCGCTAGTTAAAGCATAACGTATTATTCATGTATAATACAGTAAACAAGCAACTAATATCAGCAGAAAAAAAACACTTGCCTTAAAATAAGTAAAGCGACAGTGTTATAGTGTCCTATAAATGCGTGGGGCTGCAAAATGACACACATTCCTTAATATTGGTAAAACGCCAGTTTAACAGCGTGCTAAAAAACACGTGGCACAATGAAATGCGTTTATTTGAGTAGAAACGCTATAAGATAGATAACTGCCAGTGAAACAGTGTTCTATAATCTCGGTGCTATGAGATTAAGTCTGATTTAGTAGGAACGCTATACCTGGAAGCTGATAAAGCAAACCACCGCTTTATAGTAAGATAGTAGCTTCCGCATAACTATTAGACCATTCCATAGTTAGAAAACATAATGGCAAAGGGTCGTTTATATGCAATAAGTAATCCTGGAAAACATGTAATGCTGACTGGACCGAGCAAGGGACCAATGGGCCAAATCAAATAGGAGGAGAGATAGGAACCACGCTAGACAGCACAAAGTTTAGTTTGATCTCTTAGCAGAAACAGGCCAATCTTGAGTTTGTAACACTAGTCTTTGGACTGCACAGTGTGTAATTCAGTTACTTGGCAGCTACAAGCTCAGGTTGAGTTAACAACATAGAAGCCTAGCCAGACAATACAATATGTAACTGATTCGCACAGCGGATCAAGAGTGTCTTGAATTTACAGAACATAAACACTAAACATTAGACAGCACAGCATGTGAATTAAACACTTGGTAGATACAAGCATATTCCAAGATAGTAACATAGTAAGAATACACTAACTGTAGTAGAAATGTGATGGAAAATCTGAGGGCTTACCTGGTCAGCTTGTGCACACTACCACGCTAGGGGAGTGGAGGCAGAGAAATGGCGCCTGAATCAAAGTGTATATTTTCAAAGCCGCAAGGGATTATGGGAGGATAGGCTGACATAAGTTTGTAGGAGGTAAGGGAAAGGCTTATTAGGAACAGGAGAGATGGTGGGAATAGTGAAACACCGCAGTGGAAGAGGCACGGTGAGAGAACAAAACGAAAAACAATCCGAGAAAGGCTTTTCAGCAGGGCAAAGCTCTTTAGTGTCTAGAAATAGTGGATATGATTTAACATTTTATGCACAGAGCTCTGAAGGAATCTACTAGCAGGAACAGAGCAAAATATAAGACTAGAGAGGGGGAAGTATAGTTACAGGGCTATTTGTTAGGATGGAGAGATGAGTGGGGGAAGTAGATTAGATGAGAGTTACTGTGGCTAGGAAGTACAGAATGAGGGGAGTGTACACATAGAGGTGAGTGGTGGGGAGAGGCTATGTGTCAGTAAGAAGACAGAGTAAGGAGAGAGAACAGAAAGTGATCAGGAGTAGGGGTTAGACTAGTAGTAGCTTGAGAGGGGAGATAGGAGCTTGAGAGGGGAGATAGGGGCTAAAAGTGGTCAGGGCTAATCAAGTGATACTTAAGTAGGTAACAAGGAATGAGTCTGGACAGGTAGTGAGTGAGGAGGGGGTAAGAGGTGGGGTGTACAGAGATGTGTTGTGGCTGACCAGGTACCTTACAATGTAGATACTCACTAATAGGCTAGGAGGACAGCTTAAAATCTATATACTTAACACATACTTTGCTCTGTTTTAATAGCACAGTTGCTGGAGAGGATTCCGCGGACTTCAGTAATCAAGGGGAGTGGGTATTCCTCTTTTTAGGTGGTGTAGGTTTTATTTTAAACCATATATATGGATTCAGGGACCTGTAAAATAAATATGGAAAAGAGTAAGATGGTGAGTTGGTGAATAGCTGTATATTCAAAGCAGACAGTAGTGATAGGGGTGAAGGAAAGGGGTAGTAGGCAAGGAAGAAGGATTTTCAGGTAGGCAGTGGTAAGAACAGTTAGTTCTGGGTTAGTTAGTGGATTCCTGAGTGGAAAATGTCAGTAGAAGGGTAAGTAGGAAAGTAGTAAAAATAGTATAATATTTTGGAGTAAGATGTAGAAGATAGATAAAAGAGTCTTAGGAATAGGTATGGAGATCAATAATTCAAATAGAACTTACAGCATAGTTAGATAGGAAAAAGAAACAGAAAACTGATACACAAATACTGTTAAGAAAAAACTTGATGCTATATAACAGTTGTGATTATAATAGTGATAGCAGTCATGCAAGCTTCATATCAGCTAGGCATTGAATAAAGCAATGTTTAATAAAGTGCTATTCTAGAATAGTGCAAACAACATTAACAATCTGTTAAACATCATCTAGTTTTTGGTTAATGAACTGACAAGCTACAATTACAAACAACATAATCTGTTATGCTTCGTATATATTGTGGTTAATATAGTGGTAAGCTTCAATGATACAAAATAGTACTAGCAGGTTAATTATCTATCAACCTGGATAAACTCACATTGTAATAAGACATTAGAGTGAGACAATATCAGAAATACATTTAGTCTTAAGCAACCACAAGTAACCTGGCTTTTACATAGACTTATTACAGCCAGTAGTCCAACATTTAAAGTCTGTTCACAGTCTAGTGCTAGCAGCAGTATTATAACGTGCTAAAAAAGCAAACAGGACATGACGATAATGTTTTAAGAAAAAGTAGTTAGGAGGCACCTTTCCTATCGCTAGTTAAAGCATAACGTATTATTCATGTATAATACAGTAAACAAGCAACTAATATCAGCAGAAAAAAAACACTTGCCTTAAAATAAGTAAAGCGACAGTGTTATAGTGTCCTATAAATGCGTGGGGCTGCAAAATGACACACATTCCTTAATATTGGTAAAACGCCAGTTTAACAGCGTGCTAAAAAACACGTGGCACAATGAAATGCGTTTATTTGAGTAGAAACGCTATAAGATAGATAACTGCCAGTGAAACAGTGTTCTATAATCTCGGTGCTATGAGATTAAGTCTGATTTAGTAGGAACGCTATACCTGGAAGCTGATAAAGCAAACCGCCGCTTTATAGTAAGATAGTAGCTTCCGCATAACTATTAGACCATTCCATAGTTAGAAAACATAATGGCAAAGGGTCGTTTATATGCAATAAGTAATCCTGGAAAACATGTAATGCTGACTGGACCGAGCAAGGGACCAATGGGCCAAATCAAATAGGAGGAGAGATAGGAACCACGCTAGACAGCACAAAGTTTAGTTTGATCTCTTAGCAGAAACAGGCCAATCTTGAGTTTGTAACACTAGTCTTTGGACTGCACAGTGTGTAATTCAGTTACTTGGCAGCTACAAGCTCAGGTTGAGTTAACAACATAGAAGCCTAGCCAGACAATACAATATGTAACTGATTCGCACAGCGGATCAAGAGTGTCTTGAATTTACAGAACATAAACACTAAACATTAGACAGCACAGCATGTGAATTAAACACTTGGTAGATACAAGCATATTCCAAGATTGTAACACAGTAACATAGTAAGAATACAATAACTGTAGTAGAAATGTGATGGAAAATCTGAGGGCTTACCTGGTCAGCTTGTGCACACTACCGCGCTATGGGAGTGGAGGCAGAGAAATGGCGCCTGAATCAAAGTGTATATTTTCAAAGCCGCAAGGGATTATGGGAGGATGGGCTGATGTAAGTTTGTAGGAGGTAAGGGAAAGGCTTATTAGGAACAGGAGAGATGGTGGGAATAGTGAAACACCGCAGTGGAAGAGGCACGGTGAGAGAAGAAAAAGAAAAACAATCAGAGAAAGGCTTTTCAGCAGAGCGGAGCTCTTTAGTGTCTAGAAATAGTGGATATGATTTAACATTTTATGCACAGAGCTCTGAAGGAATCTACTAGCAGGAACAGAGCAAAATATAAGACTAGAGAGGGGGAAGTATAGTTACAGGGCTATTTGTTAGGATGGAGAGATGAGTGGGGGAAGTAGAGTAGATGAGAGTGTGGCTAGGAAGTACAGAATGAGGGGAGTGTACACATAGAGGTGAGTGGTGGGGAGAGGCTATGTGGCAGTAAGAAGACAGAGTAAGGAGAGAGAACAGAAAGTGATCAGGAGTAGGGGTTAGACTAGTAGTAGCTTGAGAGGGGAGATAGGAGCTTGAGAGGGGAGATAGGGGCTAAAAGTGGTCAGGGCTAATCAAGTGATACTTAAGTAGGTAACAAGGAACGAGTCTGGACAGGTAGTGAGTGATGAGGGGGTAAGAGGTGGGGTGTACAGAGATGTGTTGTGGCTGACCAGGTACCTTACAATGTAGATACTCACTAATAGGCTAGGAGGACAGCTTAAAATCTATATACTTAACACATACTTTGCTCTGTTTTAATAGCACAGTAGCTGGAGAGGATTCCGCGGACTTCAGTAATCAAGGGGAGTGGGTATTCCTCTTTTTAGGTGGTGTAGGTTTTATTTTAAACCATATATATGGTTTCAGGGACTTTGCTCTGTTTTAATAGCACAGTTGCTAGAGAGGATTCCGCGGACTTCAGTAATCAAGGGGAGTGGGTATTCCTCTTTTTAGGTGTTGTAGGTTTTATTTTAAGTCATATATATGGTTTCAGGGACTTTGCTCTGTTTTAATGCCACAGTTGCTGGAGTGGCTATGTGTTGTTGTCTGTGAGTGGGTAGCTACTGGATGTGTTGAGGAGTGTGTTTTGTTGTTTTCCTATATAGTGGCCATAAATGTCACAATCGGCCAAGAGACTGGGTTGTCAAGATATACACATACATTCGGCAATAGGTCTTGTGAGTAATGCCAGCAGCCCTATTTTTACCCTTAATACAGTCTGAACCCATGTGACACACAGAAACACACTTGCCTTGATATTAACACTGGTACATAATGCAGGAGGCGCATGTGGTTTCCTTTTCATTCTTGTCTAATGCTTCGGTGTCACATGGTCCGCTGTTGAGATATTTATTCTATATCTACGTATGTGTGTGTATATGTATATATATATATATATATATATATATATATATATATATATATATATATATATATATATATATATATATGTGTGTGTGTGGACATTAGCACACCTAAATCTACATGATGGAATACATGTCCTATACTGCTGAATGCCTGTGCTGGATGATCTGTATGTGATAATCTCAGATGCATGTATATCTGCCATGGCTTAGTGGTAAAGCACATAGTCTGTGGTGTGCATGGTCCCAGTTTCGAGCAGTGTAGAGGCTGGATGTTTTGTTGCTGGGAAGAACAAGGGATATTGAATATGGTGATAGTAAGGCACTTTTAACCAGTTGTGTTCGGGTCTGCACGACAGTAAGCAGTGGTTATTTTTGGAGATGCTCAGTATGGGTCATGTAATTATGCATTAGAAGACAATACTGTGCAAATGAGGTGGAAAATAGTGAATCCCGTTTATCCCCAGGGTGTGATGCAAGTCCCAGGAGTGTATGTGTATGAATAGCTGGGTGCAGGACTCGAATATAGGTGAAAGCATGGGGGGGGGGTTGTCAGGCATACTGTACGTAGATTGGAGCCCTGTGTCTCGGGATTGCTCCTGGCTTAGCATGCCTAAGCTAGGGGTGTGTCTATACCTGCCTAGTGCAATTGGGAGGGACAACAGCAGTAGGAGAGTAGTCAAGGTGAACAAGCTGGGCAAACAGGTGATAGTTATCACAATCAGCAGATTGCAGGCCCAGCAGACCAGCCTGGCCCAGAACACTATGATAAAGTGAGCAAGCACCATCCCCTCGGGTTTTTACACACTCTACACCACCAGTGTATACATGCGGGGAAATTTTACCAAACAATCCAATGAAATGAGAATGGCTGCAGCAGGCAACATAGACCAACATGTGCAGGAGGCTGAGGGTGGTGAGGATGTGAATGCTGCCGAATAACCCTCAGTGAGAAGACAAAGACTGTACAGACCCAGTGTAATCTACCAGGGGCTACATGAGCTGGAGATAGTGGAGCATTATGGGGTGGACAGAGACCTCCTACAGCAGATTGTTGAGCTGTGCCGGCCACATCTGACACATCGAACAGGCTGAGGGGAACCCATCCCAGTGGATACCAAGGTATGTGTAGGCCTAGGTATACTAGCCACAGTTACCTCCCAAAGCACAACTGGGGATATCTTGAGGATCTCACAGGCATCTGCATCCAGGGTATTCCACCAGTTCCTGTATGCCATGTCACCACATGCCAGTGAGCACATACATTTCCTCAACACATGCGAGGTGTTGACCAGCAATATGAGTCTCAGCCACCAAATGTCAGACTACCCTGGGGTAGTGGGTGCTATAGCCTGCACACACGTATGCATCAAACACTACCCAGTGAGCAGGGTAGGGCCTACATTAACCACAGGGGCATCCCCTCCATCAACTGCCAGGTTGTATGGGATGCCCAGGGCATTATATTGAATGTGTGTGCTGGCTGCCCTGGAAGCTATGACAATTCCGATATATGGCATCTGACGTAGCTGTATCACAGTTTTGCCAATATGGACATGCCCTACGGTCATCTAGTGGGGGATGCTGGGTACCCACTGGAGCCGTGGCTGATGACACACATCAGAAATGCACACACACCTGAACAACGACACCATAATGAGGCACACGCACAGGCCAGACATATAATAGAGCATGTGTTTGGGATGCTCAGGTCACAGTTCCGGTGTCTGGACACATCCGGTGGAGCCTTGCATTATTCACCAGCTACATGCACCCAAATTGTTATGGTATGTGCTATGCTACACAATATGGTCCTGCAAAAACAGCTGCAGCAGGAGCAGCATGGGGCAGGGCCACACAGCCCCCCACCAATGCCAAGGACTGTATAGGCACAGAGTGGCTCAGAGGAGGAACAACCTGAGCCGGACCTAGTAGGCGGAAGGAGGCATGCCCAGTATGACCTGGCCTTGGCAAAGAGGCAATGCATAGCACATGCACTGACACAGTAGGGACCCAGGGAATGTCACCCTCTCTGACTCTCACAGACAGTAAAAGGGATGACAAACATGACACTACCTGTGCTCAGCCATGTATAGGAAGTGCACTATGTGCATCCGACATAGGCAGCTCTCCAGCACCATCCTCAGGTCTGGCACACCCTCAAGGTAAATCAATCAGCCTACCAATTGGCAGTTGTATTAGAATGTGTTGGTACCTGTAGTTATGGTATTGATGTGAGCATGCAAGGGAATTTGGTGGCCGAATGTTAAGGCAGCAGACAATAGATGTCCAAAGTGGCACCATGACATCTGTAGCACATACGGGGGTCTCCATGGTAGCCAGTAGTACACAGGGTGTCATAACCCAATGTGGGTAATGGGCTGAGCATCATGTGTGTCCATATAGCCCACACAAGTCTCAACCAGCTGGACAGGTGTAGACCAACACATACAAATGTACTATGGCCTCTGAATATGCCCTATGTATGACCCCCCCCCCCACAGACCCACACAGACAGACTACAGCAGGCCAGGTAGCTGGTTGTAGATTGTGAAGGCTAGAACATCTGAAGCTAATAAGTTGGTAATTAAAGCTAAGATCTGGAGTACACTGGTATGCCTCTAGCCAGAACAATATGTAGGTCTACACACTGAAATGGAGTACCTGACATAACAGTATAGTTGTAGGAAAAGTGTACAAGTGTCAGGTATGCCCCCCTTCCAACGTATGCATATAGCAACAGTCAGGTGCACCCCCCCTGTTGCTGTGTAGGAATGTGGATACAGTTGGATGTCCCCCCACGCTGTGCAGAAATGTAGCAACAGTCAATGCCACATGACCGATGGATACCCTGCAAACACAGCATGCCACCTGTCAGTGTACACCGCAAAGGTCAGCACCACAGTACTGACTACCTGAACATGTAACACATGCGATACAGTTGGCCATACTGGGCATGCTCAAACACATGAAGGTATGATGGCAATGTCAGTCGACAACATGCGGAATGGTCATACTAGGCATGGTCACACATGTAAACACGAGACGGCCAGGTCTGCAAACACCAGTGGTCCGGACATATCTGCCGGTACATTGCTATACTGTTGGATGACTGTGCTGTATGATATGTGTGTGGTACTGTCTATTGTCTATATATTTGCCATGGTGTATTGGTAATTCACATTAGCTGTGTGTGCAGGGTGTTGCTGCCAACACTTGCAAGGGACGGTTATTTGTTTGCAGCCAGAACAAGCCCATTGGATACGGAGGGAGCAAGGCACATTGAAGTAGTTAGGAGTGGTTGTGCATGGGTTTGTGCGGTGTTAAGCACTGCTGACCTCTGGTTACAGCTTCTTACACTTGGTTAGCCTCCACATTTCTTTACCTGTGCAATACTCACATACTGGTAGCCAAACATGCTTACACCCACTCGCTCCCTCACTTGCACATGCACCAACATTGGTGCTTGCATGTGTCACTCACGCTGGGTGGGCATGATCCCTTGTGATGCCTATTACATCGGACTACATGAATACAGTATCAGGTATGGCTGACCATTAGGCGACGGCATGGCGTTCGACTGTACGGAATCGGCGGCCTGTCCAGTGAGTTAATCATATTATATGCATGTTCCTCATACAATTTGCTCCCATCTGGCTGATACATGGAAACTGATATTCTGCAATGCAGACAAGTAAATGTGTTTTGGGACCCACATCCGTCTGCAGGGTCATGCTACCGCATACCTATTGTAGGTTTGCCACCTTTTAAATTTGCGTGGGACAGTGCCTCCTTAGGCATATCTGTCATGCTAAAATAATCAAGACATAGCAAATGTCCTGATTACAGGACAATATTATATTCTACGTTTCTCTAATAGTTGCATGTAGCAGTTATTGTATATATGACACTTCCATATGTTCCATAAGCAACTGGACTGCTACTAGACTAAGCATTTATTTGTGCAAATATGTATAGTTCTGTACTATGCACAGCTATAGGTATGTTCTGACCAGGTACATGTGACATTTCTAAGAAGCAGGCCCCACTTTGGTCATTTGGAAAGGTGGCAGCCCTATAGGACCTATATGTAGAGATGTCAGATTTGGCAAGGCAACACATACCCACAGCCATTAGAAAATAGACTACTTCACCAGTTTGCCTAATTATAGGTTATTCTTGTAGCATTATAGTTGCTAATACTGTTTCCTATAACATCTAGGTGTTTCAGATACAGCATAATCGTTTTATGCAACCACTACAGACAATATATTGATTCTTTGCCATAAAAAACAGCCCATGTGCCATAATAACATTTATTTTGCAGGACACAACTGCCCAAAGGGGAGTGTCCCCCACAAAGGTGAACAGGTGGTAACCCCAACCTATTATGCTATCATCTACCTAAGGTAGTCAATGGAATATGAGCTTTCCATCACTAGCAGACCTCACATACGAATGGGGGAGAATGAACACTGAATCAGGGACACTGCATAACACCCGCTGGGACACATTTAGATGATTGGTACTATTAAACTAACACATTGACAGTCCCAGAGCATATGTATTCATACACATTTGTCGAGGTACATGCTGTTTATGACTCATACATGCTGTCATTAGTCATTACGTGTATTCCACCACCTGTCCACCTAATATCACTAGTTCTGGAAGGGTTTAGTTGGGACTGTGTTAGATTGTGATTCGTAATCATGGAAGTCCATGATAGTCGGGTGCAGTTCACTGATATAGTCCCTATGTGTTCCCCCAATGGTTTATGGACTATCCAGTAGATGTGCTCTTAAGGTTTGGGAGGTATGGACATCTGCTATACCCACATAGGAATATTAATTACTTCCACGGAGCAGGTCTAATACATCTCTGCCAACCAACACTTAGGCCAATTATTGCATACCCATGATTCCCCTACATGACACCCCTCTACAGCAATCATCCTTACTGTGAGCGCATCTGGGGTATGAACACACCCCTACACACTACCCACTCTCCCCGTGTCGGGACACATGTCGCACATTTTGCAACCCATGTGTTATCAGACTTGCACAACCTACTGTTCCATGTACAGCCACATCATTGTCGCGTCAATAATCACAGGTTCGCCTACAAGGCAAATTTTTGTTGTCCCACAAGGGACCCCATGATCCATGTTTAAAGTGTAGACCTTGCAGATCTCTCCCACTGGTAGTTTCCTGCCAGTGGTCTGGAAAGCAGTGGTGTATTTACCTTTATTGCATGTCTGTATGTCTCACCGGCTTAGCTGGAGGGGGTGTGGGAGGTAGATATTTGTTTACTGGACTTCCCACTAACATATGACCATATGTTACCCTTAATTGCTGTACCGTAACCTAGGTATGTACATGTGCATATTTACAGAAACATATATAGATATATATATATATATATATATATATATATATATATATATTTTTTTTTTTGTTTGTTTTTGTATGTGTATATGTGTGTGAGTGTGTGTGTGTGTGTGTGTGTGTGTGTGTGTGTGTATATAAATATATATATATATATATATATATATATATATATATATATATATATATATATATATATATCTATATATATCTATATGAATATATATATACATCTGTGTGTCCGTAGACCAATACATTTCCCGCCCATACGCACTTACGGTTCTACCTCACTTCAACGACACGCCGGAACATCGACACGGAAATCGCGAGCCCCAGAAGATCGACAGCGCAGAAGACCGACGCGACGGGACCTAGAAGATCGACAAGCAGAAGACCGACCCGACGGATGAAAGCACCGATGCCGAGGATGCCGAAATGGGAAAAGGCTGTGTAAGTATGCGGTAGTGACGGACGTTAGGGTGCAAGTAAGGTAAGTGTGGATAGGGGTGGGTTAAGTGAGTTAGGGTTAGGGAGCAGGTCAGGTAAGTGTGCGGTAGTGATTGTGTTTGGGTTAGGGGCAGGATAAGTGAGTTAGGGTTAGGGCGGGTCAGGTAAGTGTGCGGTAGTGATTGTGTTTGGGTTAGGGGCGGGATAAGTGAGTTAGGGTTAGGGAGGGGGTCAGGTAAGTGTGCGGTAGTGACGGACCTTAGGGTTAGGGTTTGGGTTAGGGTTGTAGGTAGTTGTGTATGTGAGGTTTAGTGTGGGTTTGTAGGGATTTTGGTGTGCTTGTGTTGTGTATGTGGTTTTTGGACGGGGAATGTGTTTTGTTTGTTGATTGTGGTGTGTGAATTGTATGAGGTTTCGTGTTTGTGTACCGTCGGTTATTTCGTTGTCGGGCATGTGGAATGTCGTGGTTTTGTACTGTCGGTTATGTGGTTTCGGTGATTGCGTTGTCGGTGTTATGGTGTTTCGTTTATGTGAGGTAGAACCGCACTTACACATGCGTATTGGGTTTTATATATGCTTCAACAGCATACTATTGCCTTAGTCATTATGACACAGATACTTCACTCTGGATATCTTGTAATCGGTATTTAGCACATTATACAGTGGACAGATATCGCAATACGTTCATGTATGGATTACCGATGGTAATTGGGATGTGAAACAGTGTCATTTGACCTGTTCCTCATCTGCACAGCCTATTATTCCAGCTACTGTCTTTGTTTGTCTGTGCACATTCATATTATTTCTGTCAATAAATTGAGTGCATGTATTACAGAGAATGTACTTCAAAATATTGTTGTTTGCATGTGCTTATGCATATATACCTATTACGTACTAGCTGACCTACACGGGGCGGTCCATTGGAACCGGCCCAACCAATCCTGTCACTCCTGGATCCATAATCTCATACCCATAGTTCCTCCTCCCCACCCGTTGAGTTTCCACGTGTATCAGCCATTATCCACTTGATATCACAGCCATGACACACCTTTACACATTGCCCTCTCCAGAGCATTTGGGGCTCTACCCACATTTTGTCCCACCTCGTGTATTAACTGGGTCTCCCGCCATTTATATTTGCACATACCTCCCTTTTCTGGTGTTATGGATTATGGCCATTTGCAGTTTACAAGTGTGGATGATCCCAACATGGACTACATTCTGTCTGTGTGTAACGTAGACGTAGCAGTTCAACAATGTTATGCCCACTGGTAGAACCCTGCCTGTGGTGTGAATAGCTGTGCACTGCTCACTCTTGGGCAGCTTTATCTGACATATGCTGCAAGCACTATATAATACCTTAGTTGCTCTCGATGCCCTTCACAGCCCTTGTGTATGCTTTATTCTTACAGCGTTAATTCTTCATATATATATATATATATATATATATATATATATATATATATATATATATTTCATGTTTGTGGATATATATCTATGCACACACACACACACACACATATATATATATATATATATATATATATATATATATATATATATAGATATATATATATATTTATATATATATATATATATATATATATGGGTCTACTTGAGTTGACCGAGACGCCAGTTCGCCGGCACGCAGAAGACCGAGACCAAATGACCGAAAATGAAGGTGATCGACAAGGTGAAATCCCGACAGCCGAAAGACCGACATGGGGAACGTGCGAGCGGGAGTCGGTAAGTGTGCGATAGTGAGGGATTTAGGGTTAGGGAGCAGACAGGTAAGTGTGCGATAGTGAGAGATTTAGGGTTAGGGTGCGGGAAAGGTGAGTGTGCAGTAGTGTCGGACTTAGGGTTCGGGTAAGGTAAGTGTGTGATAGTGATGGAGTGTAGTTTAGGGGCTGGTTAAGTGGGTTAGGGTGCGGGTATGGTGAGTGCGATAGTGACGGGCTTTATGTTTTAGGGTGGGTTAAGTGAGTTAGGGTTCGGGTGCAGGTAGGGTCAGTGTGCGATAGTGACGGACTTTAGGTTTAGGGGTGGGTTAAGTGAGTTAGGGTTAGGGTGCGGGTAGGGGAAGTGTGCTGTAGTGTCGGACCTGAGAGTTAGGGTTTGGGTTAAGGTTAGTGGATATGTAGTTGTGTGTAATGTGTAGTTTACGTTTTGTGTGTCGGTGTTATGGTGTTCAGTTTTGTGAGTTGTCGGTATTGTGTTTTCGGTCGTTTGGTCTCGGTCTTCTGCTAGTCGGCGAAGTGGCGTCTTGGTCAACTAAAGTAGACCCATATATATATTTTATATATATAATATATACATTTGCTATGCTGGGAGTTGCTTACACCAGCGCAGGCGCACTCGCCTATGCTTACTGTGAGTTACATGTTTACTGCCGCGTATTTGTGCTTACGTGTGCCTTATTCATTATGACAGTACCACTTTGATTGAAGGAATCCGGTTAATGGCCTCATGCGAAACACATGTTCACCTTTACATGTTTAAATGTTGGCTTTACAGCACAGCGACATTCATTCCCCAAGGAAAATGATAGGTGCTATAGTAGAACTTGAACCGGGAATGCCTTTACGTTAGCCGGATGCTCTAACCACTACACTATTGTTGTTCTACTTCATTTATATGTATACCCATGGTTCATAGTTACCTGAACACATGCCTCAACACTTCACTTACACAGCAGGCATCCATTCTCCTGCTGGGAAAACTGCAGTACTACACATGTGCCATTCCCTATTCCCTACTGCTCTGGACCCATGCTGCATTTTTACTCACTCCGAGGATATTCAGAACTCCAAAGCTTATAGGCCTGGCACATACGTGTGTTTCTCAGGGTGTTCATGTGGTCATCCGGGTTTAGGCTTGTCCAACTGGAGACCGTAACAGCCCTGTACCTGTTTGAAAGTCAGAATTAGCACATGGACAGAGTTAGACCCAATGTTACCATTCTACCTGTGTTTACAGACGCAGGGGTTTGCCCACCTCTAACCGGCTTGATATGTCAGGACTACATAATACGGGGTGGGTTCCACTGGTGTTTCCCTTCACATTCATTACGAATGCTTTATTCATTCATTTATATATATATATATATATATATATATATATATATATATATATATATATATATATATATGTCTGTACATACACATACATACACACCTACATACCTATTTACATTTCCCATACTGTTGAATGTCTGCCGCGCATCCCCGCTGGCTTTACCTCCCTATATTCGATGGACATTATTCTGGCCATCACATAAAATTAGCGGCCCTTGCATGGCTTGGACCCAGAAACAGACACACCTTAGTCACCGGTTTGACCACTACACCATCCGTGGTACATTCCGCATGGATGCTAGCTAGGATATATGACTTCACTACAGTTATTCAACAGTACTGGCAACAAATGTGACAGTTGGTGTACATATGTGTACAGACCTCTCAACCACTCAGGGACTAATTTCAACAGCAACAGGGACAAGGCAAGTACAAATCAGGGACAATCACGGACACTTGTAAAATATTAGTACTATTAACTTGAAACGTTGACAGAATCAGAGCATATGTATTAATACTTATTTTCTGAAGTAAAAGACATCTATTACTCTTAATTATTGTCATTATTCATTCAGTGTAATTCACCACTTTCCTCCAAAGGTCACTGGTTTTAGGGGGGATTAAGAGGCTGACCAGTCATTGAGCGAATGCTCTGAACATTGGTAGGGTTGCACCTTTTCATATGGCCAGGATGGGATATATTCGGGACACACCAGATTTTTCAGGCCAACACATACCCATGGTCAGTACAGGGTTTAGAACTTTACTTATTTTCCTAGATGAGAGCTTATTCTTGTAGCAGTTTAGTTGCTTATTCGGTTTCTTGCAAGATTTACATATTTTGCATACAGAAATAACTGTTTTATGCAACTGTTACATGAAATATGGTACATAATTATTTCCTACAATCACAGGACATTTGCTATTGTATTATTTTTGATCAGGAAACACCTACCCAAACAGGGGCTGTCCCTCAAAAAGTGGGACAGGAGGTATCCTGCTTACGTCAGCGCCTTAGTCGCCCTATATCCAGCTGCCACTATGCGAATGTGTAAAGTATATATTCTCAATAATGCTTGTGGGGAGCCGTGCATCATGGTCAGGTGTTTAATCCCAGGTAGTAGGTTCTGCATGACCGGCTGGAGGCTGAGCAGTCTCCTGAACCACTACTGCACATACAACTTGTGTCCAAATGTCTACAGGACTGGACATGTGACGTGACACCAAGTCTGATGTTTGCACAGGATACTTATCCCATGAGGGATGTCCAAAAATTGAACAGATCAATCAATTTCGATATTTCTGGATTTGCAAAAATGTGATAGGGTTATACACGCAAGGGATACATAGTTTGCAATTCTGAGACTGCCTAGGGTGAGACTACCTACTAGATATGAGTAGTGGTCACTATGTGCAGATATGGCTGCACCAAGCTAGCAGCCCGCGTATGGCTGGATTTGGTGGACTTTCAGGAATGTGGGGGGGTTGGGTGCTGTAGAGGGGATGATGGGTATTCAATTATGCATCCAGGTGTATTGTGGTTGGATGGCTCAGTTCAGGCCAGACCATTATGTGGGTATGTGCCAGTGACATTTCTGTACATGTGTATCACACATTTTAATATTCATATGTTTGTGGGATTGTGTTCTACAGTATGGCCTGTCAGGTTGTATTGCAGATGTGTATGTTTGTTCTTTGTGTTTCTTTCTAATTCACCCACTGCTCCCTCATACACCTCCAGTTCACATATTGTGCATCCAGCACAGTCTCCCCTTTTGCGGATTATTACATTACCCATCCCCCCACACCCATATTCCACACACTCCATCCTTCCCTTATCTGGTTGATGGCCTATGGCATGGTCAAGGGAGCACATTGCATATACTACATATCTCTGATACCTGTATGGTTGTGAGGACTACCCTAGCATTTTTCACCTTCCACATGCTGTACATCATGCACATAGGTACACGCAAATACTTATCTTTCATGACATGGTAGGTAGACCCGGGTAATACCGGTTCATCTTTGGCCCATCCTGACAAGGACACCTTGGACCGCAAATGGGCAGATTTTGGGTGAATGCTCTGACCATTGGTAGGGATGCCAACTTTTCATATGGCCAGGATGGGATATATTCGGGACACATATCAGATTTTACAGGCCAACACATACCCACGGTCAGTACAATGGATAGTACTTTTGTTTTATGCCTAAATGTAAGCTTATTGTTGCAGCAGTTTAGCTGCTTATTCTGTTTCGTTTTCTTGCTTATTCTGTTTCTTGTAACATGTAGGTATGTTACATATGGAAATAACTATTGTATGCGACTATTACATAAGATGTGGGACATAATTATGTCCTACGATCGCAGGATATTTTACATTTATAATGGTTTTGGTATGGACACAACTGCCCAGAGTGGGACTTTCCCTCACAATGTGGGACAGGTGGTAACCCTGACCATTGGGCTAGACTTAGCTATTGGCGGTGCGCTAACACGATGCGTTTCGCTTCCACTTGGTATAACTATCAACACTACAATAGAATACGGGCACGGGGTTTTAAATGTCATTTGTTCGAGAGATGGGGACTCAATATTCAGCTACGTGCATTTGTGTTTGCTTCTTATTTTTGTGTTCACAAAACTGTCTTGCATGCTTTGCATACGTTTCAGTATCCACGGACACTGACAGGTGTGATTACTATTGGAGGCAGGCTGTACTATTCAGCATTTTAGGTTGCACGTAAACAGCTGACATGTCCACGTCTCCGTGGAGCGCTTGCACATGCCCCATGCACTCGCGCAAATTTCCTATGCACGTGGATGTGGTGGCAGCATGCCTTCATTAATATGCATATGGTGCTACTGCGCCATCTCTAAGCTGCACGGTCGGTGCACGCCTAATGCCGTCCTTTCGCTGAGCTTCATGAATCCCGGGGAATATCTTATCGACAGAAAACAACACTGGCTGTCTGCTGCTTCTTCTTTCTCACTACCATTCACTTTCCACATTATCCTGAAAATTTCAGAGTTTTGTCCTTCTTATGAAATGAAATGATTTTTTTTTTTTCAGAAAACACCCAACTTAGGAAATGTTGAATGTAAGGAGATGAAGGAAAGAAGAGAATGATTGTGGATGTGCTGAACCTCTGATGAGAAATGTCAGGAGATATTGAAGATGTGCCCCCCCCCCCCCATTGTGAGATATGAGACTGCAATTTGAAGTTGTTTGCTTAATGGTCCTGGCAGAAGGGAAAGCACTGTGGCAATATGTTAAAAAAGGTTATGAGGAAATTGTAGAGCAAAGAAGATGGGCAGGTGTGAAGAATATGGGTGGGGGAGCAGAATTTACTAAAGGCAATTTGATGGGTTGGTGAAACAGAAAGGGATACCGTAGATAGTATAGTAGAAGTATATTTGGATTAGAAGAGAATGGGAGAAGCAGGTAACAGAGAAGAAAAGTAAAGGATATCACCTGAAAAACTTGTCCATGCAATGGACAGAATTGCCAATTTTTCTGGCTATCAGAAGGCACTGGAGTTGGGTGAAAAAACTATTTTTACCAAACCAGTGAGCTCGTGGAACAGGAGTAAATAAGTATGTTTCTTGAATAGATAGTAATATAAGGAAATATAGGAGTCTTAGGAAGATGTCAACATAGTTAGTATTTAAAAAAATGCTGCACAAATACTTTTTGTGTCCTCAACACACAATGGAGGTAGTGGATGAAAGGGAATTCTGCTTGCTGGAGGATGAATGTAGCTGAGATGGAAGAATAAAAAAAGCTGTAATATGCTTGTGGAATTTTTTTTTATGTTCTTCTATTCCAGGTGTATCTGAGCTTGGAAGGTTGGAAGGCTAAGGGAATAGAAGGGTTAAGAGTAAGGGCAGAAGACTCAGGGACAGATGAAGTTGGTATAAATTGAGGACTGTGACATTTGACATTTAAGTGGAAACTGAAGATTTTGTGACTTAAAATCAAGGCAAAAGACTCTTGACCAGGTGTACTCTAGTAAACTGCTCTTTTGTACATTAGATTTAAAAAATGCATTTTTTAGGTCTCAATCTAGGCATACTCAGCCAGTGATGAATAAGAAATTCTAAAGTGGCTCAAAGCAAGTCATCTACTCACTTTTAACCTACTGTTAGCCTGGGCCAGAGAGGTTTTTCAATGTTTCCACCCACTTTTCCAAGAAAATATGCATCACTAGCTTAATATTTATTTCTGCAGCCTCTTTTGCTACATCTTGTAGCATACAATGGGATTTTTTGATGCCATTTCACATTAAGACTTGTAAAATGGTAATTCTGTACTAATGTTTTGCATGATTCCTCCAGCCAAGTACTGGTTTCTGGTTTGACATTTTCCAGATGAAACACCATAATGCTGAAATAGGTGAAGTAAATTTCATATTTAAACACTGCTTCAAGTTTATAGCCTGTACAAATCTCTCTACTTTGGCAGCATCCTTTGAGACATCAATCTAATTTTGCATAATTTTAGTCACATCAGAGTTGAAAACAGTGTAAATGGCTCAACCCAGGACTGACTCATCTCAGGGTCCATTTCTTATCCTTCTTACTTTCTTTGAGCCCTTTGACTATTAATTATCTTCTGTTTAAAATAATTAATACTCCAGCCATTCAGTTAGTTTTCTATCCAACCATTCCACACTCAATATTGAAAGAGTCCCCTGGTTTCAGACTAAGTCAAAGGCCTTGCATAAATCTATTTAGAGCATATCCAAAGGATTCCAGTTTTAAACCTCTCTGGTTAGCCAGGCATAACATTGGATTAATAAATCTGGAGAGGTCTGCTTGATGTTAATGATTCACATTTGTTTGTTAAACAACCTTTTTTGCCACATTGACTTCTCTATCCTTTCAGTCAGCACCGATAACAGTTTCAGTAACCATACGTTTTCTCTACTGCTCTGAGCCCCACACCTGAATAACTTTACTCATCTTGGTCTGACACTGCATAGTTTGTCTTAAGTCTTAGCAAAATGCCAACAGTTGTTTTTTACTGGCTTTAGAAAGATACCAAACTGATACTGTCCTTTTTTCTTCTTTACTAAACAGTAATGTTAAGTATTCTTAAAAAATGTTCACCTTCTCAATGATCTTCTTGTATTTTATTCTGCCAAGCTGGTTCATATACCACCCCCAAACTCTTCCATTAATAAATATTTGTTGCCTCTTTTTTAGATGTCCTTTTTTGCCTTTTAGAAATAATTTACTTTCTTACTTCAAGACCCAAATAGTTTTCTTCACGATCCTGTTCTCTTCTACCCATTGCTTATATGTCATTCCTTTTCAGTTCTGGTTATACATTGCTCACAGGAAATGCACACTACTATTCGTCTGCCTTTGTAACTCTTTCTATTTCATTGTCCACATCTTTTCAGAAAATAATTTTTATGCTCCTTCCTTTTTCGTCTACTCATTTGCTGTCCTTCAATTTATACAAAACCTTGTTTTTGAGTACCAGAGTACTTACATAATCTAATTTCCTGATCTCTGTAATTCTTCTTGGTTCCTTTCCAATGCCAGTGTGACCCTTACTATTGTATGGATGCTGTTACTAGGAGTATGACTCATACTTTTGTATGGTTGCTGTTACTGCCAGTGAGATCAATACTATTGTATAGTTGCTGCCACTGCCAGTGTGACCCATACTGTTGTATGGTTGCTGTTAATGCCATTGTGACCCATACTATTGTATGTTTGCTTCTACTGCCAGTGTGATACATACTGCCATGTGGTTGCTGTTGACAGGTGGAGCTATAGCTGGAATTTCCTTCACATCTTCCCATTGTGTAGTGCAAGAATAACAATTCTGCCTTTCATGGGTCGAACAAGCATATTTTATTAAAACTCCTCTAGGTCACTGTGAAGGTTACCAGCCTAGCTAGATAGAATTTTGTAAATAATTCTATATCATTGTAAATATTGATATGATCCACAGGCTTGTGTAACAAATGTAAGAAAACTGTGTTATGTTCTGAAGCTTCCAAAAATGTAACAGCAGTGCACCCTGCTAGAAGAATGCTGCTAAGTAAAGGATTTTATGACTGTGTTTGATCTCAAGCTCAGAGACAAGATGTCTGAGCTAGAAATTCTTTATAGTGTGCTAAGACAGAGATAATTGCTAGGTTTTACATGTAAAGTGTCTTTTATTGCTGTGGCTTCCTGACAGGTGCAGAATACAAGAAATGTTAAATTTTGAGATCTGTTAGCCTGGGAACTAAATCAGAGAAGAGACAAGAATGATGTAATCTGAAATGACTCAGCAGTACTGTGTATTATCAGTTTAAGGACAGAAAGAAAGAATATCATTTTGTTCTGAAGCTGACAACAACTCACCAGCACTTTGCCTGCATCAGTAGAATTTATAACAGTGATTTGTCTTAGAGATAGATAGAAATATAGCCAGATAAGTCTAGATGTTTTCTATATTTATGTGAGAC
Organism: Protopterus annectens; assembly: GCF_019279795.1. Taxonomy (NCBI): domain Eukaryota; kingdom Metazoa; phylum Chordata; order Ceratodontiformes; family Protopteridae; genus Protopterus; species Protopterus annectens. The sequence goes on from NC_056739.1 coordinate 1,367,077,140, forward strand.
TATCCTACTATGTTGTTTTAAAGTATTTCCTGTGATTTCTGAACTCTGTATTAGCAGTTTGTTGAATTGATGAGTATTGTCTTGTGTTTTTATTATTTATTAATAAATATTTTTAAACCTTTCAAATGTGGCTGTTTTATGTAGAGATAATTTAAGCTCTAAGCGTACTTGCATGTATTTGGTGATACTGTACAGGCCACTCCTAAATAGCCTTCAAGTCTCAGTCATGTTTACTAATTGGATAATAATAACATTGTACACTAGAATTGAACACCCTTTGATAAGGGCCTTTATAGGGTGGTTGGTGGCAATCGTACTACCTTATAGTCTGGGCAGGAGGGGGCATAGCTGGCGAACCTATGCCAGCCTTCCCCAGGAGTGTCTGTGTGTTTGTATATAATTCATATCTCAAAGTGTGTGTGTGTCAGCTACTTGGGCAGGAACATGAACACTGGTTGGACAGAGGGTGCTGGAGGTTTTGGCTTCACCACTCGGCTGAGATCTGTACCCTATAGCTGTGCCAGTGGGGAGTATTATTGGGGATCTGGAGAGAAAGGGAGAAACCAGACCCAGACTGACTGTGATCTCTGTGTGCTCTTGAGTGAAATTGTACTTTACTGTGTGTGTACTTGTTATCCTTCCCAATATGCATGCCCCTCACTTGTGCTAGTGAGGATTGAGGCTCCTTGATTACTGGGCAAGTGCACAGGCATCACGGTCACATGTTTCAAGCAATCTGTTAGTCTTTTAACTCTGCAAAATGGGGGACCTCATAGACTGAGATATCCTGCCACAGCTGCCCACCATTCCCTCAGTGTTACTTGACTCTTTCCCTAAATTGCCCATTATCCCTCATCATTTAATTGGTTGGCTGGAACATGTTGTTGTTCTAACTTTCTCACTTCCTCCAAATGGCTTTGTTGCTAGGGAATACAGCTTTGTTTATTTATCTTTGAATGTTTTTTGCTTAACTCTTTCTTCCCCATCAGTTTCCTAAATTATATGTTCCATCTTATCCTCTATTTATATATTTATTTATTATTTATTATTATTATTTATTGACATTTGTTGAACGGGAAAGTCCACTTTGCTTGAGACCAATTTTCAGTGGAGGCCCAGGGAGAAAAGCTCCAAGTTACATGAAAATCATTACATGAATTTGTAAGGAAACAAAATTATAATTATAAAGCAAGTGAAATAATACAGAAAACTATCTAAACAGCAAATATGTTATAAAAAGACACAATACAGTAACAATGCAACATTAGCATGTAGGAAAATTATACAGTTAGAAATATTTTAACAAGACAGCTCTTTTTTGGGAGGGAGTAGGAAAAGGGAAAGATAGAATTAGAGAATTAAACTTAAAGGTAAGACACATATAGTTAGAATCTTATAGCTAGGTAGTGGGAATAAGTAGATTATAGGTGGCATATATTTAATGGTAGTATTAAAACCAGAAAGTGACAGAGAAGAGAAAATGTGTTAAGATAGTTGTATAGATGTGTGGAATATGATACTAAAGATTAGTGCTAACTCATATGGTGTAACAGCATACCATATACATAAGTAAATTTGCTACGTGAAACAGTTTTGCTAGATTAAGGAGGTTGCGGATGTATGTTGCATATGCAGCTGGGGTTATCAGTGAGATGCTGCTTTAGTTTTCTTTTAAAGGATAATAGGTTGTCTAATTCTGTAACTGATGATGGGAGGGCATTCCACAACTTATTTATGGAATGGGAATACAGGCAGCTACCTGGTCTTTTACTAGGTGTTGATACTTTAAGTAGGTATTTGTTGTTAGAGCATAGATTTTTAGATGTGATGTAGAATTCAATGATATTTTTCAGGGAAGGGCAACACTTGGTTTATAAATGAGTTTCTGGGCAAATGTAAGTTGTGTGTAATGCAGGTAATTTCCAAATTCTAGTCAGTTTAGTTATTTAGTGGCCTGGCAATGGTGGGTGCGATTTGGTTAGGCTGATGTGAATTTTTCAATCTTATAATAACAGGACTGTAGTTTGTACTGCAAAGAGTTGTGGAGATTGGTGAAGATAGGAGACCCATATAGTAAGGTTAGAAGGAGAAGACTTTTTGAAAGTTTTATTCAGATGGATTTGTCTAAGTATTGTTTGTTTCTGTAAAGTTTGCCTAATTTGAAGTGAGTCTTTTTTATTGCATTATTAATATGCAAGTCAAAGCTAAGTTTGCTGTCAATAGTAATTCCTAGCACTTTGGCCTGATTTACTAACTGTATTGGGGTTTTGTTTATGGAGAATATAGTAAAGTCTGTTGGAATAGCTTTAGATGCAAAGATGAGTAGTTTAGATTTATTAGGGTTAAGTAATAGCTGTGATTGGTTTAGCCAGAGTTCTGTGGATGTAAAGACCTTTTGTGTTAACTATTGGAGGTCAGAGATGTTATTGGAGGTACAGATTATGGTTGAATTGTCTGCATATTGTATGGTAGTACAGTGAGTGGGAACTTTATTTAGGTCATTTATAAAAATGTTGAATAGTAGGGGTCCCAAGACTGACCACTGGGGCACTCCTATGTTATTTGGGAGAAAGCTAGAGAGGTTATTCAGGCATTTTATGGATTGCTGTCAGTTTTCCAAGTAACTAGTGAACCAGGTTAGGGAGGCATCAGAGTATCCTAGTGAATGGAGTTGTTGGATAAGTTTGATGTGGGAGACTGTGATGAATGCTTTTGAGAGATCCAATAACATGAATGATGTAAGTAGGTTATTAACTAGGGTGTTATAAATGTAATTTGTGAAGGAGACTAGGGCAGTAATGCTACTGTGGGATGGTTGAAAACCATGTTGTGAAAGGGATAGTAGGTCGTTGCTGGTTAGATATTCAACCAGTTGTTTGTGGATGTATTTTTCCCTTATTTTAGATAGAGGGGACAGTATGGAAATGGGTCTAAAATTAGATAGGTCATGAGGCTTTCCACCTTTATGAAGTGGGGTGATTATTGATTTTTTTTCCAGAGCTGGGGGACTGTGTGTTCTGCAAGTGATCGGTTTATAAGGATACTTACTGGGAAACATATTGCCTTAGCACTAATTTTGAGGTACTCTGGGGGGAGATTAACAGCAGATAAGGAGCCTGGTTTCAATTTGCCAAGTAATGTTTGTATTTGAGAGGTTGCTACAGGTTGGAAATTAAAAGATGGTATGGAGTTGATATTGCTTTGAGGTATGATGGAAGGGTTAATGGAGTTGGGGTATTTCCTGCATTTACTAATGTAAGGATAATATCAATAACGTTTTATTAAATATTTCACTGATTTCAAATGGGCGTTTGTCTGGAAATGGAGATGGATTTTGGGTGCTGGCAGGATTTAGTAATGAGTTGTCAGATTTCCAGAAAAGTCTGGGATTATTACTGTGGGTGTTTATTTGTTGGGAGAAGTAAGTCTTTTTGTCCTGATTAATGGCCTATTTTTCTTTGTTTCTAAGTATTTTGAAGGCAGTTTCATTGGGTGGGGTCTTATCTTTTCTCCATTTGTGTCATGCTCAGTCTCTATTAATCAGTAGTTGTTTGGTTGATTTAGATAGCCAAGGAGCATGGTTATGTTTAACTCTCTTTTTTCTTATGAGGGCTATGGAGTTAAGGGTATCTAGGAAGACAGTATTGAAATAATATACTGCTTCATCTAAGGGAAGATATTTCAATGGGTTCCAGTTTAGTGTTTGTAATAGGTTGCAAAAGTGAGACTGGCTAAAATTGGCTAGATTTCTGGTATATTTGCATGAATGAATGCTTGGAGTGGAGGTTGATAGTCTGTGTATCAGGGCTGGTAAGTGGTCACTTAGGGTATTGGGAAGGGTGTTGGGATTGGAGTAGTACTGTGGGTGGATTACTAATATCCAGCCTAGGGTGGATTTAGGGTGATTGTTTGTGACATGTGTTGGGGTTTGTATAATTTGTGTAAATTTGAACAGATTGATGGAGTTTGTGGAGTTGCTTTGTGTTAGCTTAAGCCAATTTATATTAGTGTCACAAGGATGATGGTTTCATTTGAGATGTAGTGGTTAGACCATGATAGGAAGTCTTCCAGTGTTGGGATATTGGAACCTGGAGGAATATAGATGGTGGCAACAGATATTTGTTTATGGTCATTGAAAAATAATGATGCTAATAGGATTTCCATATTATTGAAACTGGGAATTATTTTTGGGTGAGGTACTATATTTAAGTGGTTACAATATATTAATGCCAGGCCTCCCCATTTCTTATGAAGTCTATCCTTTCATAATATTTGATATCCAGGGGGAAGTATTTCTGAGTTAGATATCTGGGGTTTGAGCCAGGTTTCTGTTAGAGCAACTATATCAGGTGTATACTGTGTAAGCCATGCATGAAAGTCTGCTACTTTGTTGCAGATACTACAGATGTTTAATGTCACGATTCAAAGGTCTTTTGGCATTTTCACAGAGAGTGATGTAGAGTTGTTAATATGCTGGGTGGGAGAGGGACAAGGTTTGGATGAATATCTCCACTTTGCATAATAATGTGAAGATAGTGGTTTGGATTGTGGATGAAATGTAGTTAAGTATGGAGTATGCATATGAGATGTATAATTGTTTGATTTTAGGTATATTGAAATGCAGTTTGGTCTTGAAAGTGGTGGCGTCTCTGTGAGTGAAGAGTGATGGTGAAATATCACAGTAACTATTTTGGGATGAGTTATAGTATATGTATGCTGTAGTTTTTGTTTGGGTTAGTTGATGTAGTGTGGTGTTGTGAGAAGTGAGGTGGTAGAGAGTAAGTAGGTTAAAGAAGGTTAGGGATGTTATTAATAGTAGAGTGTGCATGATGTCAGATGTAGGAGGGTTTTAGTTGTTTTGGGTATGGGATGTATGTGGGATGTGAAGAGGTCAGGGAGGCTTAGAGCCTATAAGGAGGTTGGAAGGAGTGGCCTGTGATGTATAAAGTTATAGGTTCATAGGTTCATAGGTTTATACTAGGCTATCTGCCCTAAGGCATTTATAAGCCTAGCCCAAATTTTTGTGGCTTACGCCACCCCTTATATGAAAAAATACTGTGCCCATTAGTTTGTTGTGCCTCTGTCCAGCAGTGACACAGATATGATTCCCGGGGTAAACCTACGATCTCCCATCCACAGGTCTAGATTTCTCTTGAACAGAGTCAACGAGGTGCTCTGCCTCACATGGACCGGGATTTTATTCCACAGCATAGGGAGTCTCTGAGTGATAAATCTATCCCTCCAGCACGTCCTATTTATATCCGTGCTAAGGTTTAAGTTGCTTGCTCTAGTGGTTTTGGTGGATTTGGATTTTTTGAGGTGGAGCATGTCCATTAATTCCGGGTTGGACATGGCCTTGTATGTCAGGCACATGTCACCTCTGAGCAGACGGTATGCGACTGAATAGAGCTGGAGTTTCTTCAATCTGGCAGCATATGACAGATTTTGGAGTCCCTTTATCCTTTTGGTGAGGAACTTTTGGGGTCTCTCCAATTGCTGAAGATGTCGGGTGAGATACATCCCGAATGGGGCATTGTACTCGATCATTGGTCTGATAAGTGAAGAGTACAGGGGAACAATGACCTCACTAGATCTGGATGTGAATCCCTTCATGATCAGGTGAGCAATGTAGAAGGTCTTTCTAACCACTTTAGCAACGTGAGTGTCAAAGAAAGGCCACTGTCAACCTGGGTCCCCAGGTCCCTGATAACCTCTTCTGTGCTTAGTGGATTGCCACCTATATGGTAGCTTGGGGTTACCTTGTTTTTCCCGAAGGGTATGACTATACATTTTTGGCGTTTAACTTCAGGCCATGGCTCTGGCACCAGCTATCTGTTTCCGTGAGTCCCTTCTGAAGGATATCCGTGTCCGATGCACTTTCCACTATGGCCCAGTTTGCAGTCGTCTGCAAACTTTGTCAGCCAAAGTCCTCCCATGTTGGCCTGTACTTCTGAGAAGTAGATGCCAAACAATAGGGGCCAAGGACCGAGCCCTGTGGGACACCACTTGTGACCGGCTTGGAGTCTGACACAGCGCCAGCAACTCTAACCCTGTGGGTTCTGTCCTTAAGCCAGTTTGCAACCCATCTTGTGACATATGGGTTTATATTTAAGCTGGTAAGTTTTTCTACAATACCCGAGTGGGGTATTGTGTCGAAAGCCTTTGCAAGGTCAAGGTAGGCTGTATGGACTGCCTTTCCCTCATCAATGGCCTTGGTGACTGTTTTGAAGAAGTCGACCAAGTTCAAAAGGCATGATCTTCCCTTGACAAAGCCAAACTGGGTCGGGTCCAATGTCTGCAAGTCCCCTATATCTTTGTTTATGAGCTCCATTATGATCCTCTCTATAGCTTTACAGACTAGACTTGCTAAGCTTATGGGGCAGTAATTACCAGGGTCCGTAGAGGCGCCGCCTTTGTGGAGTGGGACCACAGTTGCCGTACGCCACTCCTTGGGCATGTATCCTGTGGTAAGGCTGAGATTAAACAGCTGCCTTATGTGCGGGTTTAATTCCTCATTTAGCTCGTGTAGCACACAGCCGGGGACACCATCCGGTCCCATTGATGCTGTGTTTTTAGCTTTAGAGAGAGCAGCTTTCACCTGCACATTTGAGATGTCCGGGAGGCTACACTCGGCTGGGATAGTTATCTCTCCTTTAGGGAGAGGGTGAAGTTTGCACTGAACCTGTCTGCCAGTATGTTGGCAATGTCTGTGGGTTCAGTGATTTTTGTATCATTTTGGACTAATTCTGAGCATATCTGGGAGTTTCCACCCAGGTTCCTAACATAGCTGAAAAAGGCCTTATGATTGTCCTTTGAATCCATGGCAATTTTTCTCTCAAAATTGGCCTTAGTTGATTTTATGAGTGCTCGTATTTTTTTACTAATAATGATCAGGGGTGACTTCCCTTTTATGGATTTTGTTCTATCATGTAATAGCTTTCTCCTCTTATTGTAAATTTGTTAATGGCTGGGGTCCACCAGACTGGATGTTTGCCCTTTGTGGAAAGAGTCTTGGTTTTATTTGGGATTGCCTGATCCATGCAGTCCTGGAGGTGTTCATAGAAGGCATTTGTAAGGGCTTCCGCAGCTTGGGTTGTGGTTTCCTCTGGCTCAGGGGCCTTGAAGGATACCACACCAGTCTTGAGTAGTGTGAAGTTTGCTTTAGAGAAGTTCTTCACTATGGTCTTTTTGTTTGGGGTGGGGGCGGGATGTGGATTTCCAGTGAGATTAGTTTATGATCAGATCTCACCAATGAGGGATATACTTCCGGTGTGGAGCATTTTGTCCCCATGTTTGTGACAATGAGATCTAGTATATTTTCTCCTCTCGTGGGAACAGTGACTAGCTGTTCCATGGCATTTGAATTTATGAACTCCAGGAACCGTTGGGCTAGAAAGTTAGGGCTTGAGTAATGTACCCAGTCTATATTCGAATTCTATATATATATATTCTCAAATTCTATGGTGTGCACGACAGTTAGGGCTCCCAAAATTGACCCCAATATAGACTCCGGTCAATATCTGGTTAAAGTAAATTCCTCATAGTCACAACTACATGGTTAGAGAGAGTGGGGGGGTGGCGGGATGAAATTGGGGGTAGGGTAGGGAAGCAAAGTGAGTGGAGCGAATGGAGCAGGCTTGCTTGCCCCTGCAGTGCTGAGAGTGAAAAATATCAGTGGAGGACTATGTGGAATCAAGCATTTATCATTATTGAGTGGGGCTATCAATAATACAGTTATGGGGGTGACTGTGCACTAAACCTAATTAATAGGGTTGGGAAGGTATTTTAATAAGTTTGCAGCAATTATTTAACTGGGATAAATAAGTCAGTGTAAAATATTAGTAGGCTGAAATATAGGCAGGCAGAGCCATGTAGTTGTGACTATGAGGAATTTACTTTAACCAGATATTGACCGGAGTCTATATTGGGGTCAATTTTGGGAGCCCTAACTGTCGTGTACACCATAGAATTCAAGAAAAAAAATCTCTAATCTATGATTATGTATACAACAGTATTTACCTATGTGAAAAGCTTGAAATGGTAGCCTTTTTGTTCCTTTTCTTTTAGTGTGAGACCATTCCCATAACAGGTGAGTGGTCAAAATCTATTTTTGTTTATGTCCTGAAGGGGGGAGACTTCAAGGAGAAAATTCCCTGTAATTACCTAGAAAAGCCAAAACAGTAAGGTTATGAGCAGGGAAGAGGTAATACAGTAAAAGATACAGAGAATACATAAGACAGATACATAATACAAGAAACGGGTATTCAAGCAGAAATAATACTTAACAGAATTAAGTCATATTTTAAGGTGTATATAGATTCAGGTTGCACCTTAGTAATACAATTCAGTAAACATTATTCTTGGTTACACAAGCAAAGCTTGTGGTAGCAATACACAGTTTAAATAATAAACACACCACTGATGTCACTGCCATTCCTATGAAGCCCTTGTACTGGCTTAGGACTCACAAAGTGCATCTGTCTTAGTAGACACAGTATTAGCAGAAAAGCAAAAAAATAACTGAATTATATGCAATGTTATCAAGATGCTATAAAAAAACTATGACTTTTGAACTAAATCCACATCTATATCAACAGAATTATTAATTTGCAGCAAAGACAATAATATTAAAAAAGCACATTTAACATAGCATTGCAATTGTTACACAAATACAGTTTGCAAGGGTAGGTATGCTTCATATACATATTATAGTGAGAAAGGAGTATAAAAAGCTAGTAACAAGTTAAGAAATGACAACATAAAATCACAAATTCAGTACAATAGAATATGTTTTAGTAAGATGCAGTTATTTAAGCTCTGGACCAAGTCAGCTGTACTGTGTAAGTATACTGTATGCAGTATGATTCTGAATAAAATTTTAATTAATACATGCCAAAGAATACAAGTTTAATATCATTACTTCTGTAAGCAACCTGAGAAAGAGGACTGCATATATCAATCATCATAAAAATGAGCAGCTTGTTTAAATACCCAGTAATGAGATACATTGCTTAGACTGACACAGCTGTAGGCCACAGACATATGAATGTTCTGAATTTTCAATGTTTTGGGGTTTCACTGTTTTGAATTTTCAATGTTATGGTTTCAATGTTATGAAATTTCAATGTTATGAAGAAGACCCCACCTAACAAATTGCTAACTTCTTTTAATTCTGCCCCCTCCAAATGCCCCTTTGTTTTGTTAACTTTTTCTGCATTTTTCTCAACCACCTTCACTTTCCTTCACCTTTCCATTTTTCTAATCAACTACTGATATTGAAATAATTCCTTGAATAAAATTTTAATTAATACATGCCAAGGAATACAAGTTTAACATCATTACTTCTGTAAGCAGCCTGAGAAAGAGGACTGCATATATCAATCATCATAAAAATGAGCAGCTTGTTTAAATAACCAGTAATGAGATACATTGCTTAGAGTGACAAAGCTGTAGGCCGCAGACACATCAATGTTCTGAGTGTTCAATGTTTTGGGGTTTCATTCTTTTGAATTTTCAATGTTATGGTTTCAATGTTATGAAATTCAATGTTATGAAATTTCAATGTTATGAAGTAGACCCCTCCTAACAAATTACTAACTTCTTTTAATTCTGCCTCCTCCAAATGCCTCTTTGTTTTGTTAACTTTTTCTGCATTTTTCTCAACCACCTTCACTTTCCTTCACCTTTCCATTTTTCTTATCAACTACCGATATTGAAATAATTCCTTGAGCCTGTTTTAACAGCACATATACATGGGGATCTGTCTGTTTTTAATGTCTCATTCTTCTTGGCTCTCAGTTTTCTCTATTTAACACCTCCTTGTAGTCTTTACACATTTTACGAACCAGCAGTTGTAGTGACTAACCATTTGCTTCCTCATATTCATTGTCTTGGTATGGATAGTACAAATGAGAATGCTACAGTTTTACACAAGCCTTTGTGCATTGTTGTTAATACCTAGGTCCTCCTTGTTATCCCTGTGATGATGTGAGTTATTGCCATCTGTGCCAGGGAGAATAGGTTAGTGCATGTGTAACATATGCCAGCATAATTAGCTAGAGTTTTTGTAAATAACTTTGTGTCATTTGTCTATCATACTTATTTGTACAGATGTGCATGTTAAAAAAAGTATTAACCCTGTTAATATAACTGATTACATGTTTATGCTTAAACAAAGAATTCTGGAAGAGAAGAGTAGAAGTTTTTGAAATTGTTCTATAATTTTCAAATACTGCAACAGATCTTAGAAAAGCTCTTTTACTAGTGTCAGGTGATCAAATGTGATGTCATTCTATAACATACACTGAGAGGATGGAACTCACACAACAACTTGTTTATTACCACAGCCAATTAGATGAGATCAGTTTAGTTCAGTAGTTGGAAGCTCATCACCTTACCTAGTGGAATTAAGCATCACGGCATCTCATCTTGCCTTGCTGATTTAAATAAGTTAGCTAGGGAACAGCTATTCTTTAGACAGTCAGAAAATACAGTGAAATTAGTTAACTGTTGTTTTTCTGCATCTGTTTGAATCTATCCAACTGTGTTATTTTTATTTCTCCTATGACTGAAATGCTGATGTTTATCGTACTTAGATATTTAATACTTTCATGTTTTCTATTTTATTATTTTTAATTAATATGTTTATACCTTTTATTGTGGCCAGTTTTTTTTTAGATTACTTTTAACATCTTGAGAGGATTCATGATGCCTTAGCCACTCGAAAAGCCTTGCTGCTTGAGTTAAACTCTACCATTTATTAGCATTGATTTTACTCAGTATAATTGGATACCTTTGTAAGAGCCTGATAGCAACTGACTGTTGGTAGTGTAGTTACTTTAAAGTCTGGACAAAAGGGTGAAATAAAGGGGCCTGATTTGTGTGATGTCCTCACAGAGACATAACCTCAAGCCAGCCATGTGTCGTATGCCTGTAATCCTAGCAGCCTGAGAGGCAGAGGTTGTTGGATCAAATCAAATTGCTACTTGAAACTGGGACAGAGTGGTCTAAAGTGAGTCTTGTTTGGGATCTGGAGAGACAGAGAGTCCAGTCCCATGTCTGGGGTGTGTTCCCATTGTGCTCTTGGGGGAAACTGTGATAGATGCAGAGAGCTGCATTTCAAAATACTGTTTAAATCCATTTCTGTTTTAGTGACCATCTCTCAACTGGGTCAGGGTGAGGATTGAGGTTCCTTGATTACTGGCCCAGGGTAAAGAGAGGACGTCATAATCCCATCTGTGGTTCTATATACCTGGTTGCTAATTCTCTCATAGAATATAATATGTGAGTGGCCTTCTCACCTTGTTTATATCCTGGTTCCAACTGTGTCTGTCTTAATGATATCTGAAGACTGTGAATGACAATTTCTACATTCACCAACTCCTTTCTCTTTCCATATAGATGTACCTGATAAATCAAGTTACTGGGTGTTACATATAATAAATGTACTTACACCTTAGGGAGTGCCTTCATTATGTGTATCTTATTAACTTAGCCAAATGACAAATGGGAAAGTACCTGAAAACTGAGCTGTGGGCGTGAGTTATAATTACTATGCAACAGACTATTATATTAACTATTTTCTTTGCTTATTTTCTAACTGGCTTTTATAGGCAGTCAATTATTTTCCCAGTGTGTATTATCAAGTCCGTGGGTCATGTAGATTTATCAGTGACCAGAAATGTTTAACAACAGCTGGCGTTGGTAAGCATTAGTTACTCACTGGTGAGGTAATAATTATTGTGATTGTTACTCACCGGTGAGGTAATAGTTATTGTGATTGTGCAACACAGTTAATTAGAAAATGTTTCACTACCTTTTAAAACATCTAAGTTTTATTTAAGCACTTCTTGGACTTTGCATTATTTTCCAGTGAAATGATTCAACAGAGATATATCTGTGATGTAATTGATAGAATATGGAATTATAATCTTGTGTTAACTTTAATGATTTCTGGCATGCTGAAACTAAATATAGTCTATAAAGGCTGTCCTCCTTATAATATAAATCCACTGTAGCCACTCGGAAATAGCTAAAACACTTTATTCCAAACATACATGAATAGACCAGGATATGTCCAAAGACATCAATAAAACAAAACAGTAACCACCAATGTTTTGTTTTATTGATGTTTTTGGATGTATCCTGGTCTATTCATGTACGTTTGGAATAAAGTGTTTTAGCTATTTCCGAGTGGCTACAGTGGATTTATATTATAAAGGGGACAGCCTTTATAGTTACCAGACAGCGTTTTTTGGTTTTTGACTTGTTCTTTTATGGACTGGGTTTGGTGGTTTTTAAATATAGTCTATGGTGTCTATACATCACAGAAATGCAGTAATTGTAATAAAAAAGAAATATATTTCTGCCTACAAATGTATTAATTAGCTCATTTTTTCACAAAAATATCAAGGTGATTGGAGTAGTTTGCAGTTCTAGGAATGTAGCATTTTCTTTCTGAGTAATATATTAAAGTTCAAGAAACATTTCTTGCTGCATTAGTAAAAGCAATTGTTATTTTCATCCATGCCTAGACAGAAAATGAATTTACATATAAATACATTGAAGATAGCATACTTGTAATTGTTATCCCTCTTTCATTTAGTGCATGCTTTTTGTGTACTGGCCCTATGATTATGTCTTGCATGCAGAATGAAAGGCAATGGAAATTAAAATTTAAATATTGCCAAATAAACAAGAACAGTGTAATATGCTTATAGTAGGCAATAAAACATTCAGCATACTGCAGCACAATTGTTGCATAGCTCCAGTTTTTTGCAGTCTAGTTTTGCCAAGGAGTGAATTTTCAGTGCAGAGCCTTCCACTCTCAGAAACGTGGATTGTCGGCACTACTTTTGCAAGCCAGTAAGAAACATGCTGAAGTTCTGACAAGCAGTGATGATGGCTATGTTTTACTTAACAAAACTGGGATGTCAGAAGTAGCAGACCCTACAAATGGAAGTAATGTAATGAAATGATTCAGTAGAAGTACCTGCAATTCTTCTGCTACTAAAATAGTGTGCCTTGCCATTATTTCCTAAATAATTTTGAAAATATATATTTAAAATGGTAAATATCTGCAGCATTGGCATCGGACTATGTATCACTTTGAATAATAAAACAGGAGCGGCAAGTTATAGCGCACAAATATTGCCTCTCTGACGGCAGGAAAATATTTACAGATTTTACATGCTGAAAATCTGAAAATTTTGTTTTAGTAATATGGCTGTGATAAGAAAGTTACTACAATGATCTCTTCCATTATTAAGTCAGGCTACATCTTTTTATTTCACAAAATATTTATATTAAAGTACATAAGAAGTATGTCATGCATGGCTAATAGGTTGTCTGGCATGATAAGGTATACAATGCCTTGTGATGTTTAAACTATCTTGGCTTCACCTCTTTGCAAACTATATAAAATACAGCAGTTTGGAAACTAAAAAAAAAAGAAAAAATATATAAAGTTAGAAAGGAGATATGTTATGCATTCACAAAGATAGTTGGCTGATATGAATTCATCCATATACATGCAATGACACCCACAGGTTAAGGGGAAACTTCAGACAAAATTTTAATCTCATGTCTTTTCATCAAAGAGAATGCTTTAATAAGGTGATATGTCAGCTGTCTGCCTTTGGGCTACCAAAGATCTGATGGGAAGAGCCATTCCACAAGGTAAAATAGTATAGTTTAGGGAATATATTGTTTTTGGTCAGCATCAGGCAAACAGAATTTAAAGTTAATGGAACCCCTTAAGGATTTTTAGCAGTCTCCATTTTTTTATATATTATTTTTCCTCTTAAATTTCATGGGGAATGCAACACCTTTGATCTGCTTATAGACAGGAACTAAATGCACACTTCAGGAAGTTATTTTTGATTAATAAATACCTATATTTTCTGGGAATATAGTTTCCCAATTCTCTATAAAATTGCAATTTACTATTGCTGGATACTATTTCTTCAACATGGATTGCAACAATATTATATTGTCATTATGATGTTATACAGTGTTTATGTTGTTAGATGATAAGCATTAATTCTGTGTTAATTAGTATAGCCTGGTTAGGGTTACAATGAAGAAGGAACCCTAAAAAGCAAGCAAAATGCACAATGGAGACCTGGGTGGTTCAGCCCATCACAAGATGTATGCACACAGATACACCCACACTAGCAAATTGCAAGCATAGCTTTGCACAAGTTAGAGTGTTATTATTGTGTCTAATGGCACGTGTTTGGGACGCAGAAGGAAAAAAGACACCTGGCAAAACCCACAAACTCAAAGTCAGCATGGGGGCTGCTGTTCACAGAAGTCAACCAATCTGAAAGATGTTATCTATCTATCTATCTATCTATCTATATATCTATCTATCTATCTATCTATCTATCTATCTATCTATCTATCTATCTACCACAAGAGGGGTAAGCATACTGGATGTGATAATCAGCAGCATGGGTACTCTATGGCCAGATGAGAAGTGTATCCCTCACTGGTAAGATCAGACCATAGAGTAATCACACTGGATATTCACATCCTGACCCCAGTCCCTGGCCAGAAAACCACAGTGAAAAACATGTGTAATGGAAATGTTGTACTCCTCCAAACTGATGTGGAATCCATTAAAGGCCCTGTGCCTGTGGAAAATATGGGCCACACCTCAGAACCCTTTATAAGTGCATTCTATGAACACTGTCAGGAATGCATGGATTATGCAATCCCAAATAAAACCAAGGCCCAATACCATACACGCAGGCATCTGGCATGGTGGACCCCAGCCATTACCAAACCATGCAAAAGGATGAGGAAGCTACTACATGATAGAGCAAACTCAAAAAGGGAAGTAATCTCTGATCAGTATTATGGCAATAAAATATGGCCACTCATAAAATCCACTAAGGCCAGCTACAACAAGTTGAATCTGTGAATCTTGGGCAATGTTACACCTGCCCCATGTACACAGACAACCCCCTCCTCCCCCCAAGAAATACAAATATATGTGAGAGATGCAACCATTTATCCAAACTGGAGGCTGAGCTCTCTCAACTCAGTACGGTCTGAACTAGTCAGGAGGAGAAGGTAACCACACACACCACAAACCCAGTCTCACATAGACCTATCACAACTGCAAACCAAAGACATAAACACACAAAAACATTCCTGGAGGTTCTAATTAAAAACCACCAAATCAACAGAGGCCTCCAAAGCAGACACCCAAGCAACCACTACCCCCAAACATAGCACATGCAACACATAGTACACAAAGTCGGTGTGCCAAACAGTCACAGCCCGTAAGGACAAACAACATGCCTGATACACTTGTAATAGGTGACTCCATAGTCAAACACATTGATGTCCCGCTCACCAGACTGAACAAGGAAAAGGGTACAGTAAGCTGCTTGTAGGCTGCTACAATCTGCCACATAACACAAGCATGCAGGTCACTCCAAAGCAAGTACAAATATGACTCAGTCATTGTCCATGCTGGTGTGAATGACCTGAGACGTACCTCACTGGACTACATGAAAAAAGACATAGAGGAGCTCTCCGATTATGTAGGCCAGGCCGGTATGACTCTGACCCTGAGCAGCATCCTATGCTCACCAAGAATTATGCCACAGTACAAACACAGAATGATCAGCTTTAACAATTGGCTCAATTACTGGCGTCATTCCAAGGGGATCCAATGTCTGTCTGCTTGGGATGTCATGCTTGACAAGCCATGCTGCTTTGCCAGGGATGGCTTGCACCTGTCATCCCTGGGTGTCTGGATATTGGCTAAGGCTCTTGCCACTCCATAGTGCCTTTTGTAGGCAAGGCTGAAAAGACAAACCCACCTCCCTAGAAAACATAAGTGGAAAAACATAAGGGTAATGCTGCTCAATGCCAGAAGTCTAAACCTCAGGATGCACGCTCTCGAGGCCCTCCCCAGTATGGAGAACATCGATGTCTGTGCAGTGATGGAAACCTGCAATCAAGGCTCCTGAGAGCACCCCAGCACTACCAGGTTATACCTCATATCACGCTTTTTGGCCCCAAAACCTGGACCAAACCACAAAAGGAGGGGGAGTATCCATATTGAGCAAAGATAACCACACATCCAGGTTACTGACAATGCACGAAGCATCAGGGACCATCCATGTGCAACTAACCGTAGGCAAAACTGCTGTACAGTTTGTAGCATGCTACAGACCACCCTCTCAAACTCAGGAACCCTACTCAGCCTTCCTGAAGACACTGGAGAGTATGAATGTCTCTCCAAATACCAAACAAGGTACTCACAAATTACCACATAGGTGGTAATCCATTACGAATGGAAGAAGTAATCAGGGACCTAGGGACACAAGTGGACAGTAACCTCTCATGTGACACTCACATTGCCAATGTGGCTAGGAAGCCCTTCTATATTGGCCACCTTATCATGAAAGGATTCACATCTACATCAAGAGAGGTCATTGTGCCCCTATACTCTTCTCTTATCAGGCCCATAATTGAGTACAATGCCCCATTTGGGATATACCTTACCCGACACCTGCAGCAGTTAGAAAGACCTCAAAAGTACCTCACCAAGAGGATAAAGGGTCCCAAACATTTGTCATATGCTGCCTGGCTGACGACACCCCAGCTGTATGCAGTCACATACTGCATACTCAGAGGTGATGTATGCCCGATCTACAAGGCCATGTCCAATACAGAATTGATGGACATGCTCCACCTCAGACAATCCAAATCCATCAGAGCCGCGAGAGCAAGAGATGTCAACCTCAACACATAAATAAATAGGATGTGCTGGAGGGACAGATTCATAACCTAGAGGCTCCCTACACTCTGGAACAGAATTCCACTCCATGTTAGGCAGATCCCCTCACTGACTCTCTTCAACAGGAATCTTGCTAAGTGGATGGGAGATTGTAGATTTACACCGGGGGCCTTCACTGTGTCACGTCTAGACAGAGGCACAGTAATGTAAACCCTAAATGGGCATAATATTCACATATCAAGGGGTGGCGAAAGCCACACACACTCTGGCTAGGCTTATAAATGCCCTAGGGCAGATAGCCTAGTATGAACCTATGAACCTATGAACCTATCAATATGCAAAAAGATGAAAATAGAAGAAGGTCACACCTGCTTTGTCTACTAATAATGCATGAAACATATTGCAGTTTTCAATAGTGATACCTCCATAAAAAAAAAAATATATATATATATCTATATATATATATATATATATATATATATATATATATATATATATGTGTGTGTGTGTGTGTGTGTGTGTGTGTGTGTGTATACACTTGTGTGTGTGTTATTTATATATATATATATATATATATATATATATATATATATATATATATATATATGTAGGTTTACTATGACAACGTTGAAGTGGATTTGGTCAAATCCACTTTGATGAAGTCCGGAGGCCGAACGGCAACAATTTTGAACTCGACATTGTCGAAGTACAGATTTTGCCCCTATCTCAACCCATGCTAAAGCCTGGTTCGAGGTTGAATTTGAGACATACTTCAACAATGTCGGAATTCGACACTGTCACTTCGCGGGATGTGGGTCAGTGATACCATCATTTAACCGAGTCCGCTTCAACAATTGTCATAGCAAACCATATATATCTATATCTATATGTCTACATAGTTCTGAAAGCATACTTGTTATTCAGATAATCATGCCAGTAAATGAAACAGCTGGTTGTTACATGTATGCAAAAATATATAAAATTATGAAAGCAATTAAATACAGTCTGAAAGTTAGCTCTTAAGTATATAAGAGAAAGATAATGGGGCATATGACTTTTTCAGTTTTAGCTGTGTTTGTTCATTTGTATCTGTTGTCAAATACTGCCTTCTAAACAGTGTGAGATGCAAAGAAACACTTGTGCTTATGGTATTGGTAATAATGTTATCTGTACCAATAATTCACATGAGCAACCTATAATATTTTGCTTTATTAACTGAGTAATTATCAAGCTGAAACAGGTCTATAATACTTTGATGTCAAATAATTAAAGGCATTGATGTTATACAGTGCTGGTGCATGCTAGCTAAGTGTCAGTATTATTACTTAAATAAAATGGTAGACTGTATTCCCTGACTGAAGTCATTAAACATGGCTGCCTGCTCTACTTGATACAGCTATGAATGCCCAATTAAGAGATGTTGAGTCATATTAAGGGACAGTGTGAGTCAACCAGAGGACCAAATGCATGCTTGAGTAGAGCGGACTAGAATTGAATGAGTTTTGGGCATGAGAGAGAACCTCTAGAGTTTGAAATGAAAGTTGCTAGATCTAAGACATCTCCAGAAAATTTACAGTTGAAGATGGTGACTCCAGACTTACAGATCTTAAAACATGGTAAAGGGCTAAAATGCTGTAGCTAAGAATCAAGAAGGTTAAAGATAGGCAAGATGTTTAGTTAGATTTAGGAAGAATGCATTCTGGAAATCTAACTTCTCAAGTTGAAGATCTGCTATTTTTTTTACCTTAATCTGTCCATAAAGACATAAAAAGTAAAAAGTAAAAAGTCACGGACATTCAGAAACCATACAGCTAAAACACTTGATGTCATTAAGGGGTCATTTGCGTATATCCCATGGGCCTCTCATACAGGAGGTTTAAGGTATCTAACAGTGAAACTCTAGCTTTGCTAGATTTTCTTGTAGTTTTAATTTTATTTGAAACATACACTAGATTAGCTGCAGTCAAACTGGGGGTAGGGTTGTTAGGGGTTGGCATAAAGGTTAAGGTGTTTTCCTTGCAGGCACACTAGGTATGAAATTTGATTATTATTTTGCTCACTGTCTGACTATTTGCTAGAAATTTACTATTCTGCCGATTGATTGCTAGTATTTAATATTAACCTGTCGGTTCTCAGAAAAGCTATTGTTTACATTTCTTGGATTATGAGATTGCTTTTTAGTTCTAAATGAATACTTTTAGAGGAGGTAAGATGTAGCGGTGGAGGAAAGAAAATCATGTGGGCATTAATTTGCATGACTGATGTTCTCTTAGCAGTGAATCCCATGTGGGGATCAAACAAGATAAACAGAAAAATGCTTGGTGGTGCTCATACGTAATATGAGCTTCAGAAAAGCAGCAAGGCAGTTTGCATAGGGGAATCCTCGCCATTATGACTAAAAGCACCATTTCAAGGTCAATCAGCCATTAAGTAAGTGCAAGATACTTATTCTTTTTTGGGACAGACCCCCAACCACAAGTTGTGGAGAAATATGAAGATTTTGGAAAGCCAAAGATATGTCTAAGCAGTAGAAGACAGAAATGCAGTGTTGAGTAATAAGAAGTATACGAAAGCAGCAGAACAGATAGACTGCATGCCCTAAGCATGGATTTGTCAATGATGAATATTGGCTTGAGGAAAAATGCATTTATTTTTCTTTAATTCTTTGTTGACTGGGTGCATAGGCTGGTCCCGGTACCCTTTACAAGGATGTCCCAGGTGCTAAGCTTAGTAACATTTCGTGGCAAGACATCATGGTAACAACTTCAACTACATACCTTCAGATTTTAATATATATTTAAACAACAAGCCCTACTTCTGTGCAATTTGCAAGTGTTACCTTATAATTGCCATTTAAATGCCTTGCTTTTACTAATGGCAATTGTTTACTAATATGCATCCTGCTACTTCATATAATTTATATAATTATAACATGTTTCCCAGCTTGCAAACATATTGTATCAAAATTGCGGTTATATGGTAGGTTGTAAAAGTGCTTCAATATATTATCTCTTTTGCATTGCCCATAAATAGCATTGTCATTTATTTATTTGTTCATTTTTACATTGATACTTTCTTTACTCAATAAATAGTACATCGGGAGGGAACTGATAATATCAGCTCACTGTTAAGCTAGCTGAGGTTTGCTGGTACGTGCATGCACAAACTGAATGGCTACTGCACTACTGAT
This sequence comes from Protopterus annectens, assembly GCF_019279795.1. Lineage (NCBI taxonomy): Eukaryota > Metazoa > Chordata > Ceratodontiformes > Protopteridae > Protopterus > Protopterus annectens. The sequence goes on from NC_056739.1 coordinate 1,367,097,089, forward strand.
TGGTACAGTGACATGCCTTTTTACTGTATGTTTTGTTTTTCCAGCAGACAATGTCTGTTTCTATATCCTTGGTCTACTTGTCACAAGACTGTGACTGGTCTATACATTATACGCTTGTACTGCTTACATCAATACTCCCTACCACTTGCTATGTAGATAAAACTATATTGTGTCTTTCACTTATCAGTGGTGTGTTTCATGTATCACTTTGGCATTCCTTTGTTCCTTTTCATCTGCACTGTATTGTCACCTTTTGTGCTTAATAAACTAACATTTTATGGTATGTATGCCCAACAGGCATTGCTGCCATGGTTGGTGTTTTGAACATGGCTGAGATATAGCCTGAGGATTATAACAGGTAATATGGAGTATAGTTTTGCACCTATAGCTTGTACAGATTCTATGAACTGTATTTATGATGCATGTCAGTGGTTACAACCATGCAGGTTAAAGATGCTATGTGGCATGATTCTGATGTTGTGGTGCTGTTGCAACTATAGGAAGAGCATTTCTAGACTTGCCAGTATAGAATTCTATGCATAACTAGCTGACATCCAGTAATTTGGGCATCATCATAACTAGCTGACAGCTGTAAAAATATCCAGTAATTTTGTCATCATACTAATTTTATGTCATCCTAGGTAGTAGTCAAATGCATTCTGTTAAATTTGTTCTGTTAATGCTATAGCATGCTAGCTGACAGTAAAAGGCATTTTGTTAGTATTGCTCTAGTTTTGTCATGACATCTTAGATGGTACCTATGACATATTTGTTAATATTGTGCTAACACAGTACAATATTGCTGACTAGGAACTGCAATGGAGGAATATGCAGAGTTTAAAACTGGAAGTATTAAAGAACATTTGTTCCTGAGAATATATAAAACTTTAAATAAAACAACATTTTAATGTCTGGATGAATTTTGTGAGCAACAAGTTCATTTTTTCTCTTTAACATAATGTTACCTATAAATATATGTATATATCTCCTTAGTTTTTTTGTGTACTGAAACTGGAAGTAGAACGTTGCATTTACAGTCATAGTCATCTCTGTAGTTTATTGCATGACACAACTGCAGAAGTTACATGCTTTTGAATTTGTACGTAGTTGCATACAGTTTACTAGCTAGATTTTACTTATATAGTGTATATAGAGGCTCTTTTTTATAGGGTATGTTTATAAATGTGGTGGGCAAGAAGTGATAAGGAGACATTTTTAAATGAGCAGGGCAAAGAAACAGAAGAAGATAATGACAGAAACAAGAAATGTCTTCAAGAGGATTTGTGGCTTTTATGACAATATTGTCATGATAAAAGACAAAGACTATAGGCTTAAAAACCTCAGCTTTGGCCGGCTAAGAACTTGCTATATTCAACTGGACGTATAAGAGAATTTAAGTACCTTTATCTGCTCTTTTTTTTTCCAAAAAATACAGTATTTAAATTGATTTTAACTGTGTTGAAGGAATATTAGCTGAACTGGAAGTTAGTCAATGTTTGCTGAATTTTGTTATTTGCTAGTAATTACAGGTGTGGTGGTAGTCACATTCTTTGATTTCCTGTCCTTGCCTATTTAAGTGGTACAGTGTGAAATATTTTCTGCTTAAAAACCTCAGCTTTGGCCGGCTAAGAACTTGCTATATTCAACTGGGCATATAAGAGAATTTAAGTACCTTTATCTGCTCTTTTTTTTCCCAAAAATACAGTATTTAAATTGATTTTAACTGTGTGGAAGGAATATTAGCTGAACTGGAAGTTAGTCAGTGTTTGCTGAATTTTGTTATTTGCTAGTAATTACAGGTGTGGGGGTAGTCACATTCTTTGATTTCCTGCCCTTGCCTATTTAAGTGGTACAGTGTGAAATATTTTCTGCTTAAAAACCTCAGCTTTGGCCGGCTAAGAACTTGCTATATTCAACTGGATGTATAAGAGAATTTAAGTACCTTTATCTGCTCTTTTTTTTTCAAAAAATACAGTATTTAAATTGATTTTAACTGTGTGGAAGGAATATTAACTGAACTGGAAGTTTTCACTCTGCTCTTCAGTTAGTCCCACCCACCCTCTCTGTTTTTGTCTTGGTGTTAATCTTAGTGGCCTTGCAACTGCCCGCCCCTCTTGTAAATTTATGTTTGGATACTCCTTCTGGGCCCATCTCATTTGCTCATTCAATTGAGTGCAGTGAGATCATATTCTGATTTCAGGCACTCCTACTGTGTTCAAAGAAAGCATCTGGGAAACAGGAAAAAAAAATTAAGCTTGTTTCCTGCCTTTCCTGTTAAGTGGTATAGACTATTTGTAGGCTTCTGAGCCCCCAAGCCCTTCTGTGTTGGAGGGAAGCCTTCTAGCTTAGTTTTTTTTTCCTTATAACTAGCCAGTTTTCTAGTTTCAGCACTCAAATCTGTTTCTTTGATCTCAGCACTTGTTCAGAAAAAAAAAAAAAAATTCATCTGCTTTTACTGTACTTGTGTTTCTACCTACTTTTTTTTACTTTTGCATCATCTTAAATGTACTCAATTGTATTTATTACTGCTTGGTGTAACTCATTCTAAGCCTTTTGGTTTAAACACTTGGGCTTCGGACCAGTTGTTTTGCACTGAGAGGGTTTGTGGTCTGCACTGTAGTGGCAGAACAGGTAGCTTACATCCTTCTAGGTTGGGAACTGCTGATTGAGGGCTCAGTGTCTGTTATTCTAAAAGTGTATTAATTCTGGTTTAAGCACTTGGGCTTTCAGGCCAGTTATTTTACATTAAGAGGGTTCGTGGTCTGCACTCTTGTGGGAGGAGAGGCTGGACTCTGCCCTTCTGAGCTGGGAATTTCTGGTTGAAGGCTTATAGTGCATGCATATCTGAACTGCTTCTTACTGAAGTTAGTGTGCCTTGTTTGCTGTGGCATAGACTGGATTCGGGCCTACTGGATCTAGCTTTGTTTGTGTAACTTGAGCACTAATCCAGGCATTCTCTAAAGTATTCAATTGTATTTATTACTGCTTTGTAGTAACTTGATTAAAGTGTAGCTATCATTCTAAGTCTTTTGGAATAAGCACTTGGGCTTCAGACTAGCTGTTTTACATTAGGAAGGTTTGTGGCATGCACTGTGGTGGCTGGACAGGTAGCTTTCATCCTTCTAAATTGGGAACTGCTGATTGAGAGCCCAGTGTCTGTTATTCTTAAAGTGCATTAGTTCTGGTTTAAGCACTTGGGTTTCAGGCCAGTTATTTTACATTAAGAAGGTTTGTGGTCTGCACTCTTGTGGGAGAAGAGGCTGGACTCTGCCCTTCTGAGCTGGGAATTTCTGGTTAAAGGTTTATAGTGCCTGAATATTTGAACTGTATCTTACTGAAATTGGTACACCTTGTTTGCTGTAGCATAGACTAGATCCAGGCCTGCTGAATCTAGCTTTGTTTATATGCTTGTTGTTTGTTTGCATGTTATTTCCCTGGAATGCTAATTCCACCTAATACGCGTCTTCTCAGCACTTCTGTGGATCACTAGTGATATCTGCATTGCTTACTGTACTTATTTCCTTGTTTCACTTGAAAGAAAGTTACTGTTTGTCGTTTTTTCATTTAAGTTACCTGTAACACATTGCACTTAAGTTACCTGGCACTTGCTCACTAAAGCAATTATATAAGTCAGCACTAAAAATTAAAAGCACTACACCCTCACTCCCCACTGGCCCTGGTTTTCAATTATTAAGGAATTCCCAATATTATTCTAGCATGTCCAAAGGTCAGTTGACAATCTCCTCTCTGGTCCAGCTGGTGAATCTGGGAATCCTGAGGCAATGTACAACTGCCTCATGTACACAGACAACCCTCTCCTCCTCCCAACAAATTCCAACACATGTGAGAGATGCAACCATATAGCCAAACTGGAGGCTAAGCTCTCTCAACTCAGTACTGGCATAACCAGTCAGGAGGAGAAGGAAACCACACTCACTACAATTCCAGTCTCACATAGACCTACCACGACAGCAAACCAAACACATAATCACACAAAAACATACTCAGTGGCTCTAAACAAAGATCTGCCGAAGGAGCAGAGACCTCCAAAGCAGACACCCAAGCAGCCGCTACCCCAAAACAAAACACGTGCAACACATATCTCACAAAGCCAGTGTGCCAAACAGTCACAGCCCTTAAGACTAAACAACACACCTGATACACTTGTAATATGTGACTCTATCGTCAGGCACACTGATGTCCCGCTCACCAGGCTGAACAAGGAGAGGGTCACAGTGAGCAGCCTGTCGGGCGCTAGGATCCGCCACATAACACAAGCACTCAGGTCACTCCAAGGCCAGTACAAATATGACTCAGTCATTGTCCATACTGGTGTGAATGACATGAGACGTACCTCCCTGGACTACATGAAAAGAGACATAAAGGAGCTCTCTGAGCATGTAGCCCAGGCCGGTATGACCCTGACCTTGAGTAGCCTTACCCTCACCAAGAATGATGCCACAATATGAAGACAAGATGATCAATTTCAACAATTGGCTTAAGTACTGGTGTCATTCAAAGGGGATCCAATGCCTGTCAGCTTGGGATGATATACTCGACAAGCCATGATGCTTCGCTAGGGACGGCTTGCACCTGTCACCCCTGGGCTTTCCGATATTGGCAAAGGCTCTTGCTACCCCCATAGTGCCTTTTTTAGGCAAGGCTCAAAAGACAAACCCACCTCCATAGGTATCACAAGTGATAAGAAACTAAGAGTAATGCTACTCAATGCCAGAAGTCTAAACCTCAAGATGCATGCACTCGAAACTCTCCTTAGCATGGAGAACATCGATATCTGTGCAGTAACAGAAACCTGGTTCAGGGCTCCGGAGAGCACCCCAGCACTACCAGGTTATACCTCATACCATGCTTTTCGGCCCCAAAACTTGGACCGAACCACAAAAGGAGGGGGAGTATCAATATTTGTCAAAGATTCCCACACCTCCAGGTTGGTGGCACAGCACGAAGCATCAGAGACTATCCATGTGCAACTAACAGTGGGTAAAACTGCCTTCCAGTTTATAGCCTGCTACAGACCACCCTCCCAAACCCAGGAACCCCACTCGGCCTTCTTGAGAACACTGGAAAATAGGAAGGTCTCTCTAAACACCATTATATTGGGCGACATCAACTACCCAAACATAGACTGGGAGCATTACTATAGCTCCAACACCCTAGCCCAAAGGTTCCTAGAATTTATAAACTCAAATGCTATGGGACAACTTGTTACCACTCCCACAAGAGGGGAAAACATACTGGACCTAATCATCACCAATATGGGGACTCTATGCTCCAGACCAGAAGTGTATCCCTCACTGGTAAGATCAGACCATAAACTAATCTCACTGGATATTCACATCCCGACCCCAACCCCTGCCCAGAAAACCACAGTGAAAAACTTCTCTAAAGCAAATTTTACACTCCTCAAAACTGAGGTGGAATCCTTCAATGCCCCCGGGCCTGTGGAAAATACGGCCCAGACCGCAGAATCCTTTATAAACGCATTCTATGAACACCTTCAGGAATGCATGGATCATGCGATCCCAAATAAAACCAAGACCCAATCCTCCAAAGGCAGACATCCTGTCTGGTGGACCCCAGCCATAAACAAACTATACAATAGAAGGAGGAAGCTACTAAATGATAGAGTAAAATCCCAAAAAGGGAAGGCATCACTGATCAGTATTAGCAAAAAACTACGGGCACACATAAAATTGTCTAAGGCCAGCTTCGAGAGAAAAATTGCACAGGACACTAAGGATAATCACAAGGCTTTCTTTAGTTATGTTAGGAACCTGGGTGGTAATTCCCAGATATGCTCAGAATTAGTCCAAAATGACAAAAAATACACCGAACCCACAGACATTGCCAACATCCTAGCTGATAGGTTCAGCGCAAACCCCCCCCTCCCCACCAAAAGGGCAAATATCTATCCCAGCAGAGTGCTCCCCCCCCCCTGACATCTCAGATGCTCAGGTAAGAGCCGCCCTCTCCAAAGCAAAAAACACAGCATCAATGGGACCAGATGGTGTCCCGGGCTGCGTCCTACATGAACTCCAAGAAGAGCTAAACCCAAACATAAAACTACTGTTCAATCTCAGCCTTACTACAGGATATGTGCCCAAAGAGTGGCGTACAGCAACAGTGGTCCCTCTCCATAAAGGTGGTGCCTCAACGGATCCTGGACACTATCGCCCTATAAGCCTGACTAGCTTGGTCTGCAAAGCTATGGAAAGGATCATCATGGACCTCATAAATAAAGATATTGGGGACCTACAAACACTGGATCCTACCCAGTTCGGCTTTGTTAAGGGCAGATCCTGCCTCTTAAACCTGGTTGATTTCTTTGAAACAGTGACCAAGGCCATTGACGAGGGGAAGGTGGTCCACACAGCCTACCTGGACCTCACAAAAGCCTTCGATACAATACCCCACTCGGGCATTATAGATAAGCTCACCAGCTTAAATATAAACCCCTATGTCACTAGATGGATTGCAAACTGGCTCAAGGACAGAACCCACATGGTTAGAATTGCTGGAGCCATGTCAAACTCCAAACCAGTTACAAGTGGTGTCCCACAAGGCTCAGTCCTGGGACCTCTCTTGTTTGGTATATATTTCTTGGAGGTACAGGCCAACACGGAAGGACTGTGGCTGACCAAGTTCGCAGATGACTGCAAACTGGGCGCTATAATCGACTCTCCAGCCGACACAAGCATCCTCCAAAAGGGCCTCATAGAAACAGACAACTGGTGCCAGAGCCATGGCCTCAAGCTAAATGCCAAAAAGTGTATAGTCATCCCCTTTGGCAAAAACAAAGTGCCCACAAATTACCAAATAGGTGGTAATCCATTAAGTACAGAAGAAGTAATTAGGGACCTGGGGACCCAAGTTGATAGCAATCTCTCATTTGACAACCAGGTGGCCAAAGTGGTTAGAAAAACATTTCATATAGCCCACCTAATCATGGAGGGATTCACATCTAGATCACGGGAGGTCATCGTGCCTCTTTACTCATCCCTCATCAGGCCCATAATTGAGTAAAATGCCCCTTTTGGGATGTACGTTACCAGACACCTGCAGCAACTGGAAAGACCCCAAAAGTACCTCACCAAGAGGATCAAAGGGCTCAAACAGATGCCATATGCTGCCTGGTTAAAGAAACTCCAGCTCTACTCAGTGGCATACCACCTGTTCAGAGGTGATCTGTGCCTGACGCATAAAGCCATGTCCAACCCAGAATTAATGGACATGCTGCAATTCAGAAAATCCAAATCCCATCGAGCTACGCACTCGAGAGACTTGAACCTCAGCACTGAAATAATTAGGACATGCTGGAGGGACAGATTCATAACCCAGAGGCTCCCTTCACTCTGGAATAAAATCCCAGTCCAGGTTAGGCAGATTCCCTCATTGACTCTCTTCAAGAGGAATCTTGATGAGTGGATGGGAGATTGTAGGTTTACCCCGGGTATCACTTCTGTGTCACTGTAAGACAGAGGCACAGTATACTAACCTCGAAAAAGGGCATAGCAAAATAAATTTAAAATGGGTGGCGAAAGCCAAACACATTCTGGCTAGGCTTATAAATGCCCTAGGGCAGATAGCCTAGTATGAACCTATGAACCTATGAACCTATAGGTATCCAACTAAATCAGACGATACTTAGAAGAGATGGAAGGGACTATGCATTTAAATATATAAAGAACTATATAAATCTATGCAGATAAATATATAAAGAACTATATAAAAAGGACAATAACATCCAAAATCTTGAAGCTGTCACCCTGGAAATGAAGTTAAATGGCTCTGAAAAATTATATTGTTACAACATTGCCTGGAATTTGTAAGTACATTTGGAAAACACAGCAGGGCCCATTGGGTTAAAAAAATTCAGTTTATACTCCAGTTTCCAAAAATAGGACAGTGCTAAAATTACTGAAAAACTGCACTTGTTTCACATGCTAATAAGGTAATGCTCTAGAAGATGTTAGCTTAACTTCAGCAGTGGGTTGTGTACACATTTGTTTTAATTGTAACTTGTTGAGTCAAGGAAACTGTAGCCATGACATATTGAAAGTCAGCTGATCAAACATGCCAGTAGCTACTTCGGGCAAGATCATGGTATAACGGGAAATGCAATATTTCCCCTTTTTCCACTGTAGTATGATCTCTGAGTAAGAATATATAATTAGCATGGGGTGTGGGTGCGTGGGAGTGAAGAGTGTTTGTATTTCCCTTGGTTTTCATTCATTTGCTGATTGATGAATTATGTTCAACCATTCAAGCAATGGAAGCTTTGGACTTCCCCAGCAATAGATGGACTGAGAACAGTCATATGTACATGCTGGTTTTAAAAGGGGCAGAGAAACAAGGGATCAAATTGCCAACATTTGCTTGACAACAGAGTAACACTTATAGCCACTGACTGTGTAAATGATAAACAGACCGTGTCACATTCCTAGAGATGTGTGGATACTGAGTAACCTTACTTGCTTTCAAAGGAATCTGTATGCAGACCAACAAGGAATATTTTGAACCTAATATGGAATAGCTGTCTATTTCAGGACTGACAAAGGAGTGCAACAAGGCTGCATATTGTCACCTTGCTTATTCAATTTATATGCTGAATGCATCATGCAAAAAGCTAGGTTAAACAACTCAGATGCTGGAATCAAAATCACCTGGAGAGATATTAACAACCTCAGATATGAAAATGATGCCGATATGATGGATAAAACATTAGGAATAGCTGAACAGCCTGTTGATGAAGCTTAAAAACGAAAGTGCAAAAGCTGCCTTCCTGTTTCACATCAGACAACTAAAATGATGGTATCTACCCTATTACTTCTTCATAAGTCAGTGGGGAAGAAGTAGAGACTGTGACAGATTTTTTATTTTCCTTTGGCTCACAGATCCCTAAAGGTTGTGACTGCAGGCAAGAGAAGTAACTTGCTTCTTACAAGAAAAACTATGGGAAAAAAACTACACACAATTTCAAAGAACAAATTCATGACATTGTTAGCAAAAATCCATATAGTCTGAGGAATGGTTTTCCTAGGAATGAAGTATGGCTGAATTATAAGTAAGGCTGTGCCCTAGAAAATCAGTGCTTATTAAATGTAGTATTTGAGAAAACCTTTGGGATTTCTGTGAACTGCAAGAAGAAATCAGTCAAAATTTGATGAAATGAAAGTAGAATATTCACTCAAAAGTCTGACAGCAAAGCTAAAGCTACAGAACATTCATCAAGTAATGCAAAGGCAAGATTCATTACAGAACACACTGTTGCTGGGAAATATAAAAGACAAAAGAAGAAAGGGCAGCACAGGTAAGACACATACAACATTACTGAAGTAATGGTTATGAACTTGACAGAACTCGAAGAAGCAGCTGTTTTTGAGACAGGTCTGTTAGTTAAATTCCTGGAGGTCAAGAAGAGTTGAGCTAGACTAAGTGATAGCCCAAAAAGAAATGCTAATTGTGTATGAACTGTCTTCAAGGCAGCTTAAGATAGCATGTCTGTGATAAAGTATTGCTTTTGTGCTACATATATTTGCATTGTTTTCTACTTATTTTATTTGTCTATATTTTCATTACTTTACAATGTTTTATCTCTATCCAGCTATAAGAAAGTGCCTCCTGGTCAGATGTTTACTTTTTCTCTTCTGCATTCCCAGTATAATTAACTGTACTTCAGGACAGTGTAGAATTCCCACAATTAAACACCCAAGACAGTCCAGTTAATAAGAAGGCTTGACTGCAAGAATAAAGACATTACATGTTATTGTAAGTGTGATTACAATGTCAGTATCTCCGACTGTAAATTGTGATGCCTCATTTGTGTTACACATGACCAGCCATCCCTAGGGAATTAGTACCCATAGCTGTAGTTGCTGCTTCCTACAGCACAAGTTATTATGTCTGTATGACTTACTTAATTACAGTGATTCTTTAAAGTGTCATTTCCTTGTTTTCCTGATACTTTTGCAAATGCAGTTTTTAGCCTACATGTAATATTGCCATACTTTTCATCTTTAATGAATGTTACCTTAAACAGTAATTGAACTGTCCAACTTTTAAATGTGATATTATGTTTATATTTTTTGTTTAGAAATCCCCTGCTTCTTTATATTTTGCAAACTTTACTTTAAAATTACCAGTTAAACACCTTACTTGTACTAAACACAATTACTGGCTACTATACAATATATACTTATGGTATGTTTCCCGGCAAACACACACACACACACACACACACACACACACACACACACACACACACACACACACACACACACAAATGCACACACACTATTTTAGGTTCTTGGTTATTTATTTTGCTGATTGCAAATGTACTTAATTGTTTTTTTTTGTTACTTTTTTGCACTGGCAGTTTGTTTTGATTTCCATACATAGCAACTCCTATCTTTACTTATTAAACATTACTTAGGGAGTAAACTGAAATGACCTGTTCACTACTATGCTGTCAAAGATTTCTTAGCATGTACATGTGTGCATGATTGGCTACTGTGTTACTGATTGCTGGACCAGTTTGCAACCCTCCCTTTCCAGCCTTGAACACTGTCAGTCAGTGTACACTTTAGAAATGTGAACTGGTCCCAATATAACAAAAAATCTATACAGAGCAAATTAAAATTATTTATGAGTCATCAACAAAACTTGAGCTAAACTAACTTTTTATGTATGAGCCAGTCTCATAAAGTTGTGTAATAACACACAGATGTATCACAGAGAGCAATATATAATATTTTACTCAAATCAAAATTAAAAATACAAAGTAAACATAAAAGAGAATACAGAATAAGAATAAATAATATACAATCATAAATTGTCTAAGTGCAACATAAACATCAGTTGAGAATAAGACCACATGCTTAGTATTTTCATAATAATTATACTCTGCATCTTGTCATCTTTCACATAATATCAGTATTCAGTAATAGGTCTTGAAACTCCACTCTCAGGAAACTGAGCATATATATAACAGAAATCAGTCCTAAACCATATCCATCACAGCCCATTCATATAACTCTACTGCATTCCCCTACCTTAAAAATCAAATACGTATGCATTAGTCATTCCTTTTCATGAAAAAGCAACACAGCAACACTTCCTTATACTAAAGTTACTTTTCAAATATTATATATATATATATATATATATATATATATATATATATATATTTCTGTATGTGTGTATATTTATATGTAGATAGATACACTATGGCCGGGATTCACTAATCCTCCGTGTAAGACTAACTAAGTCTTACTCGGTGACTGCAGTCTAAAAGTATGACGTCAGCGCATCATGCATATGCATGAGGGCATGCTGACTCAACTATAAGGCTAACATGAAGCGTGCATGAGTGCAGGAGGCGTGTCAGACTGCCGAGCAGTCCAAATATCCATGCCCCTGCAAGTGCATAAACAACAAATGCCACCAGACATGAGCGAGTCTGCTCAAATGTGTAAATCAACAACACTACACTCCCCCACATTCCAAACCCATGTATAAATATAATAAAATGTAAAACCATTTTTTTTCCTCATTCCCAATATAGCTGCCCGTATTTGCACGTGTGTGCGCGGGTTTGCCCATTTCTTAGCTACAGTTAGCAGTTCAGACATTGAAGAGGATAATAAACTACTTATATGCAAATTAAGCCAAATAGCAATAGCGTAGTGATAAAGCCTTCGACATAGAGGAGGCATTCCCGGTTCGAGTCCCACCACTCCCCTTCCCATTTTCTGTAGTAAATATGTGCATAAAATTAATTCCTGACATTTACCTTTTAAGTATTAGTACAATGCATTGAAATTGCCTATGTAGTAGTGAACGATATTTTATATATATATATAAGAAGGTGAAATGGACATACATACTGATAAAGTCATATGTAATGTATCTTAAGCAGTGTAAAACACTGCTAAGCAAAGTTTACCAGTATTAAGCATATTTAAGTATTATTGCTCATAGCTTAGCAGTGCTTTAACTAGCGCAATAGCTTTGCGCAGAGCTGCACATCGCGTCAACTAGTGCAAACAAAACATGTTTGCGTGAAGCTGAGCACCACGCTAACTAGCACAGCACTGGGCAACGTCGGTAAATATAGAGCAACGTTGGACAAAGTTGAGCAAAGTCGGCTAAACACAGCCACACCCCCTACCGGTCAAGCCAGTAGTAAAATAAAAAGCAATGACAGGTCTCAAACCCGGGATAGTGTGCACCATAATCACAGTACTGATCCACTAAGCCATGACAGCATTTGATGTTCATGGACTGTCAACACATATATACATATTAATCAAAGTTTACCCAGTGCTAAGCAGGTGAGCACTCAGTTGAGAATTTTCAAATCCGGGCAATCACAAATAAGTGTGGGAAATGAGGCATATTTAAACTCCATAGGTGGGAATACTTGCCATAACTGGTTGTAGCTCCCATCTGTAGGCAGAAATGGCTGGTGTCGGAGAGGACTCTTGCTTCCGAGCACAACGGTGGGGCATTGAGGAGTCAAAAGTAATAGTTTGGCTCCTCGTCCATCATCATGATGCTAGACTCCTGCAGGGCCAGTTCTAGGGCACGGAATACAAAGCAGAAGCCTGGAACCGTCTCGCACGTGAACTCACCAGTGCTACAGGCATCCCTCAGACTGGTGAGCAGGTCAGACACCACCATGCAGACCTGAAGAGACACAAGCAGGACCAACTTAACCAATGGATACAGTAGGCACGTGGGATGCAAAATGCCCCACTACTGTGTAGGTAGCCATGGAATGAAGTATGTAAAAATTGCTAGTGTAATCGATAGTATGGATAGGTATATGTCTCAATATCACTTCATTTACTTCATAGCTGCAGGTGTCCATGCTGTGAATTAGCAAGCCTATGCAGATAGGCTGCTAAGGCTGCGCCACCAGGCAGGTTAGTATTTTTTCTGCATGTACTGTTATATAAAATAAGTGAGAGAGCCTGACAAAAAGCGTTGTAGCCCAATAATAAAGGTATAATAAGGCTTAAATAACCTATCTGCATGTACTATTATGTAAAATAAGTGAGAGTGCCTGAAAAAGAGTGTTGTAACCCATTTATAAAGGTATAATAAGTCCTGAATTATTTCTCTGCATGTATTGTTATATAAAATAAGTGAGAGAGCCTGAAAAAGAGTGTCGTAAACCATAAATGAAGGTATAATACATCTTGAATAAGACGTCTGCATGCACTGTAATATCAAATAAATGGGAGAGCCACTAGAAAAGTGTGTAATGTAATTAATAAAGGTATAACTCCTGTAGTGTGTCCATGTCACTTTCTTCGAAATGTTTATGTACTCTTTCAGTATAGAAATAGTAGTGTTGTATTAAGCGCTGTCAATCCACACTTGGGTAGGCCCATAGAAAGCGGATGAAGGGAGTGCCAGTATCTCATAAGTATATATACGGTCCTCAACTGTTGTTTCAAGGCTGACATGTATAGGTAAATCTGGCACATGAGTAGCTTACAATTGTGTTTACCAGAAATGTCAGTGTGCTGCTAGAAATGTAGGGGGCTGTTAAAATATAACTGATAATGTCACCTGAACACATCCAGATATGTAAACATATAAATATAAATAAAATATATAAATACGTAGCAGTAACATCTGCATCCTGGACAGTTTGTATGTCAGATACAGGTCAGGTATATAAGGAACTAGCAAAACACATTTCACAATGTAATGGACATTGCCTAGTGTAATAATACATGTAGTGGATATATACCTGCAGTCAATAGGAATGTAGTGTAAACTATAAGTACATATAAGTTGTTAATGGAGGTATCTTTTTACACCCTACTGTATGTGCATAAACAATGCAATTCCATACCTCAGTGGGTATGTGTAATCTCAAAACATTTGTTGGGACATATGTCCTATTGGTTTATAAATATCTGCATTTACTTTGATGCATGTGCCCTGTTCAAACACCACAATCTTGGTGGGCTGTTGCCACCAATCAATCCTGCATGCTGTTGGAATGTCCACTGTTGTTCTATATATGCATGTGTTATGCTTCCTGTTCAACTGTTTGAACTCTGGTGTGTTGGGTTAACGGGAATATTACTGCATGCTGTTACAACTAATTTGGAATGCTGTTGGCTGTTACCAACCCATATTGTCATTAAATTCTCCTAAACCCAGAACGTATGGGAAGGCCGGTCCCAGCGGACCCATATGTCCCACCTCAGCTGGTGATGGCACCTGGCACCAGCAGATCCAGTGCCCAGCCCGGGACCTCCTCCTCCATTGGCTCTGTGCCACCTTCAGGTGGAAGTGCTGCAGGGGATGGGGCTCATCCCCCCCTGTAAGGGTGGCTGGAGGAGGGCCACCTATCACCCTCCGAATGGTCAGGGCTGTGGTGCATAGGGAGATCGAGTGTTCAGTCGCTGATCCTCTACGCCAGCTCAAGGCAAGTGTTGCGTGACTCATGGGTGAGCCTGCCCCTCCTATGCAGCCCCCAGGATAGCCACTCTCCAGGCTGTGAAGCTGCAGTGGTGACTGCCCATGGGTGGGGATCTCAGTTCCACTGTTGCCATCTATGGGCTCATGGGCTTGCAATTTCCAAACATCCTTCCCCATTAATGGTGTTCACCCACCCCATGTGTCATATTCTGCCCCTGTATGCATTTTGTTTGTCTTGTCTGTTTACCTCCCCAACCTACCTCCCAAAATATACCTACTTCCCCAACCCCACATTCCACTCTCACCTGAAAAAAAAAAAAAAACGGGTAATCTGCTCCCACAAAAAAATTGCGCCCCATACATAGCTGTCCATTTTGCACAAATGTCCGCTGGACAGAGAAACTGAAATTCAATTGGCAGTACAACATACTTCATTGTCCTCACCCCTCTCTCAGGGGTGGAAAGTTTCAAATTTCCCTCCAAATTACTAGTATAAGCACAGCTGTTGCTGTTAAAGAAATTGGCAGCTATAGACCTTCCCTACACCCATCCTGCACATCACAAGCTGTTTTCCCTACTGTCTTTCCCTCTTTGTGCCCCTTTTTCACCACTTTCCTATCTCCCCATTTTCTTTTCTTTCAAAGAAATGAGCGCAGAGGTTAGCGGGAGTAAACACTTTTAAGCAGTAGTAAGCTGGTTTGCGTGAGTGTGCGCATGTGTGCGCTTAGCTTAGTATTGCTAAGTGTCACGCAAACCCGCGCAAACCCACTTACAACTGCTTAAAAGTGCCTTAGTCACCCTGCATATGAGGGGCCTTGTTCTGCTCAGCAGCAAAATAAAACACTACTGTCAGTCTCGAACCCCGGACCTTGGACACACTAGACTGCATGAAGTACCACTAGGCCACAGTAGGTAAACAGCAGGTTGTTGCTGAAATATATATATCATGCATCAGAATGTGTGAATGTAAAGGAAAGACAGGAATGCCATAACAAAAAAACCTGTTCTGTGGAACTTTACCAGCAATTGTTGTGGAATTGCATTACATGACTGTGATAACAGAACCAGATATTCTGGCAGTAAATAATGTTACAGCAGCACTTTACAACCCCCACACAGTATCATAGCAGGACAATCCCTACCCAAATGTACAAAATACCAGTATATTTAAGGTACAGCAAGGATGGAGGTAGGCATACTCATTACTGAAATTGTCAAGTTTTCATGAGCATCCTGTGATAATGTCAACAAAAGAAAAAGCACAAGCTATGCAGAAGTGAGTACATTTATATCCACAGTACAGTAGTTCCCAAACAGTTCATGTGCAAAATGGAAACATCTCAATAACTACGTATGTATGCCAGCTAATTGTATAAGTAGAAAAGAAAATACATACTCCCATGTATCTTGTGTTAGCATTTGTAGGGGTAAGTACAATTCTACACTGTCAACTGTGTACTGGAAGTGGCAACATTCAGGTCTGACTACAGCATTCAAATCACTAGCTATACCCCTAGCATCAGTTATGAGATGTATACCAACCTTCTGACTTACACAACGGTGTCCACAGCAAACAAGCATGGTCCCCACTTTGGAAAGCTGAAAGGGCTACGCCTACCAGACTTAGCAATTTATAGTATTGGGTTGCTATGACAGTGAGTACTGCAAGTACCACATAGCAGGCTGCATGCAATTGCCAAATGGTGGCCACCAAATGGTGCAGAGGCCATCACATGCACATGTGCAGATGCCTGTAAAAGCAGGCAGTACTTGCTGTCCACAAATGCACTCACTTCATTGCAAGTACAGAGGGAGAGAGACAGAGAGATACAGAGAGCGAGAGAGAGAGAGAGACAGACGGATGTACAGACGCAGCCAACAGCAGCAGGAAAAAATTAAAAAGATCACAAATATATTGAAAGAAAAAATAATAAATAGCAAAAAAAAGAATAACTAAAAGAATATATTGAAAAAATATTGAAAAAATATATTGAAAAAAGTATATTGAAAAGAAAAATATATTGCAAAAATAATCTCATGTAGAAAAAAATATTTAAAAAAATATATATTGAAAAGAAAAATATATTGAAAAAAATAATATTGCAAAAGTAATAATATATTGAAAAGAAGAATAATCATATTGAAATAAAAAATATATCTTGAAGAAAATCATAAGCTATAAAAATAAAAGCTATTACAAAGCACACGAAACAGAGGAATATGAAAACATACAAAGGTAAGGTATGTAACAGCTATGTATTTACTGGCATGTAGTAGATGTTTATGAAGAGTACTCTACATAGTTTGAATCATCCATATGTGGCAGCAGTACGTATCTATGCATAGATGCCCTGCATAACTACTGGCATGGAGACATCAGTGTGTAGCTGTGTGCAGTGGGATATGACTGTGACATATGTAGTTCAGCATTAAATGTCAAACATCTGATCCATGTTATCTGTGTTCTGTACAGTAGTGTGTACAATGTCTGTTTGTGGGAGTAGTGCATACGGTTATATAAACATGGATGTGACAGAATAACAAATGCATGATAGTCATATTAATGTGTAGTTTAGCATTGGCAACAGCTGTACCAGGCTAGTATGTTAATCAAGCATTCACAGCTATACATACAACCTCTAATATTACTGTGTGCTCACATGTGACACCTGTTCATGTTGCAGCAAGGCCCAACAGGTCAGCCGTGAGGTACACAAACTTACAACAGTGTGGACCTTGTGTGTGTATGGCACACAGATACAGAGAGATCTGTCTGTGTCAGATATATTAGCATCTGTACATGTACATAGAGCAAGGGACATACTGCAACTGTTTGTGAAGGGTGGACATATATATGTTATTGAAGGTTGTTACATGCATATGTCTATGTAGGTTGTAGTGTGTGACAAACAAGACAGCATACAGTGCTGTTATATGATATGTGGTGGTTAAACACTTTGGGTATGATTCGTCAGGTTTGTAGTGTTGCAGCCAGTGAGGCCTGCTAAAGTCACATGGGCTGAGAACACCTTCAATGCATTCCACATAACACTGTGCAATATTGTGACATAACAGTATACCTCAAAACCTTTGCATAACTGATATCCCTACCATGAAAGGTGGACTGTATATATGCCTATACGTATATATACATGTACACCAATGGATGTTTATATGTATGTGTGTTTATATATATATATATATATATATATATATATATATATATATATATATATATAGAGAGAGAGAGAGAGAGAGAGACAGGGTCATATTTACTGCAACAGATGCCTGGTGACAAAGCCATGGACCCAAGCTTACTGTTGACACTGCATTGGCATACCTTCTTGCAAAGACTTTGTACCCATGAACTACTACATAGGTGGTAGTCTACTTAACACTGAAGGTGTAATAAGAGACCATGGGACACAGATGGACAGTAGTCACCCCTTTGATAATCACAGTGCCACACTAGTCATGTCAACTGTCTACGTGGCACACGTCATCACAAAAGGTGTATCATCCAGGAAAATATAGGTCAGTGTTCCCCTCTACTCATCACACATAAAGCCCATTATTGAGTACAATTCCCCATGCGGTATGTACCTCCCAAGACATCTACAGCAACTGGAAATGACACAGACATACCTCACAAAGAGTAATACTGGCCTCAAACAGATGCCCTATGTAGACCATTTCACAAACCCACAGCTAGACTGTGTTGCACACCGCCTACACAGAGGTGACCTCTGCCTAACATACTAAGCTATGTCAAACCCAGAGCTGTTGGACATGCTCCACATAGACAGATCACAATCCCTATGAGCTACACGCTCTAGGAACCTAAACCTTGTGACCTCAATAGACAGCACATGCTGGAGGGATAGATCCCTATCTCAGAGACATCCCATACTCTGGAACAAACCACCTATCAATAGCAAACAAAGCCCCTAATTAGCTGTCATCAGAAATAATCCTGATGAATGTATGGGAGATAGGAAATACTCCCTGGCAATCACCTCTGGGGCTCTGCTTGACAGGGCCTCGTGAAACATACTTACCTGTGTGTCAAAGACCAGAGTTGCATATGGCTAGACTTCTATAGGCCCTAGGGCCAATAGCCTATTACCTACCTATGAAGCGATACACACCCACATGTACTTGTTGCAACAATTGCTATGTGAGGTTGACTGAGTGTGATGGTGAATGTGTTGGTGAATGTGTCAGAGTTCTGTATATGTGTGATAACTTAGTGGGAAACTGTTTCAGTCATGGTATTATGTGTCCTAGTTGTGATCCCAGCAAAAGATGTGTATGCAAATCGTTAGGCAAAAAAAGCAGTATGCCATATGGTCTGACGTAGTCCCTTGGTGTTGACTGGGGTGTCCCATTGTAGGTTAAAGCAGTACATGTATGCTTATTGAGTGTTACTGCTGGTGAATCCAGCTCATGTATGAACTGTAATACTACCTGAAGCTGTATGCCTACACAGCACAGTATGGTGTATGTCCGCATTTCTTGGAACCACTGTTTTGTGTGTTCCCTGTAGTCCTCACAGATTACATACCTCAGGGGTAAGGCTTTGTAACTACTGACACACAGTACTGTATGGTACACAGGTAAAGGTAATCTGGGTTGCCATACCTTTGTGTCTGTTATGTATATCTGATGTATGTGTGGGTATGCCTGTACCATGGCCTCGGTCATATGTGTGTTACAGGATATAAGTGCATATCTTGCAACATGTATAGTCTAGTACAGCAGTATGCCACCTATATTAACGAATGTGCACATATGTTAGGCAGGGGTTTGCCATCAACGACTAGTGTGGTATACTGGTAATACTGTAACTGGACTTTGCAATCATTGCAATTGAATACATATTTCCTGATGCATTAGCTTGATATATACCTCCTGTGGCTAGGTGGTGCATTGTGTCACGTACAGTGTGCCATGTACTGTTGTATAGTCTTACATACTGGTTTATCTTTGTTGCTGTGCAAAACATGATTTGATATATAGAGTGTGCCAGGCACTGCCAGGCAGTTGTGGGCTGAGCACTGATATGTGGTGCTGAAAGTGTGTATCCTCTGATAGCCAATAGGTTGCTATATATGGCAGTTAACTGATATCTGTACTTTAGAATGTTAAGTGTGCCACATGACATGCTCACACATATTGTTTCATTGTCTTCCAGGGTAATGGCCCACCATCGTAACCCCACCTACAGCACGGCAGAGGAGGAACTGATAACAGCAAGCCTGGTACAGCACTATGCCCTGCTGTTCTCCAGAACCAGCCAGGACCAGCATGAGCAGACTGCACTGTGGCAAGATCTTGTCCGTAGGGTAAATGACACAGGCATGCATAACTGGACATATGAGCAGATATGCCATCACTGCAATGATTTAATTAGACATGTCTGGCAGCATGCATCAGATATCCATAGACAACAGCTTGCCACAGGTGGTGGGGTACCCATCCCCCCTCATCAGAGTGGAGGAGCTGCTCCTGAGCCAGGTGGCTCCTGGCCAACAGCAACAACATCAAGCAACATGTATCATCATGGAGGCCGGAGCCACCCAGCAAGTTGACACAGAGCGTGCAGGTAACATGGCATAGCTGTACACTACTGTTGCCTCTATTGCTAGAGCATGCTCATGTGAGATGTGTACTGTGTAGTTAGAGGATGTGGTGCCTAGTGTTGTGCAATACTAATAATTAGGAATGTAATCTGTAGGTCTGTGACTATCAACCATTGTACTACTGTAATGCCACAGTTGTTGCCACTGACAAACTGTCTCATATCCTTGTAGGTCCCTATGGTGTGACAGCAAGGCAGTAGACCCATGATGGTGAGTGTGTTCTACATTTAATATTACTAATTAAATGTGCATGTCATAGGTGAGCTGTAGGCCATGTACACGTAACACACCTATGCATAATGCATGCTGTGCATGTTTGATGTGAGACTGCACATCCCAGTAATGTGGGTAACTGCCTAAAACACATAACAATACACAGAGCATCCCACACAATTGTGGCAACACTGTACTGGACATTGGATAGGCAGAGGCAATACACATGCACAACCCATACACAACTTTGTCATACGTGGTACACATTCATATGCTACACATGGCGTATTCAGACACACGCTGTAAGGTCACACTCCAGTATCCCAAATGTCACCCGCACAGCACACATAATATACCTGAGGGGCTGATGCCTCTCATGTGGCTGTGCGGCACTCTTCAACACATAACACATTCATGTTAGGCAATGCCCCTTATTGGGCACCATACAAACCCATGTAGCAACTGGCTGTGAAATGGTGAATGTAGCCATGGTGCAGCAGTTCTGGTACAGCATGGTATGTGCCGGTCTGGCACACATTAGTAGCCTTGAGTGACCACATGATGCTGCATGATGATGGTTCATGGTACTACACCCCATCCAGTTACAGTGACCACAGTACTACACATAGTATTAACTGTCGTGCACCTCAATGTTGTGTGTGTGCACACATATGGACCAATACACAATATGCATAGCAATCACATTTTGTACAAAGTGACACATATATGCCTTGTAATGCTATTGAGTGTATAGGTGACATGACACACACTGTGTATGTGTGATGTTTAATGTTGAAGTTGTGTTGTAGCATGCCATGTCATGGCTGGCACTGGCATGGCCACAATATGTCCTACACTCAACATAACCACTGTACAATGGTTATGTTGAGCAATGGTATTCCATCAGGTATACATGCACCACTCATCCTGTGTGTATACATAGCATGCATGTGCTAAACCTATGTCCACATTTATCTGCTAAAGACACAGATGCACTAATCAGAAATTGATATCTATGTGACACACAGATATACATCCAGCCATGGTATGTATACCTGTGAGTGATGGTGCACAGGACATTGCAGAGCTTTTAATACTTACACAGCAATGTTGTGTCCATGTACACATTGCATTCCAGGGTGAGGCCAATCACTGAACAACAACACACATCCATCAAAGCCATGTATACTGTTATTAGCAAGGGCTGTCTACACCCGCACTGCATGCTGTTGAGCAACATGCGTCCTGCATGCTGACACATGTGATATCACTGTTTGCCTTGTGATACTGTACCCCACCATCACCCGCTATTGAGTACATTCTGGATTGCTGGTGGTGGTGGTGTGTGTGTGTGTGTGTGTGTGTGTGTGTGTGTGTGTGTGTGTGTGTGTGTCTGTGTGTGTCTGTGTGTGTGTGTGTGTGTGTGTGTGTTTTAGTGAGGAGAGCATTCATGTGCATGTGTGCATGTGTTCATGTGTGCATGTGTTCATGTGTTCATGAGTGCATGTGTGCATGTGTTCATGTGTGCATGTGTGCATGTGTGCATGCATGTATGTGTGCATGTGTTCATGTGTTCATGTGTGCATGTGCTCATGTGTGCTGACATCATGTACAGGTCGTAAATTGTGTTTCCTGTCTTCCTCTCACAGGTGCTGACTTTGGGCTGGTTCACTGCAGCAGGGAAACTGATGTCACTGAGCAAAATAGTGATAATGATGATAGATGTGTTGAGGCACAGGCATGTTTGCCAGGGTCTGTCATTGGGCCACCAATCGACAGTATACAAGTGTCTACCCCATCCATGCACACAGTCCTACTGCCAATACATCCATCACCAATGCCCTTAGCAGAGGGACAGCATACAGTCAGCATTAGCCAGGACAGTGTGCTATCCATGGCACATGCATCCCGACACAGCAGCCATACCCAGAGATCTGGAGGGGTACCACATAGGCAGATGTTCAGGGGTTCTCGTCAGAGCACTGCTGCTCATCATGCCACTGGCAGATGTGCCACAGGTCTTTCAGCCTCATGCATGTTCCAGGCTGTCATGGAGGCACAGGCATGTATGGAACGGTACACCAGACAGGGACTAAGGGCACAGAGGGCACATACCACCGTAATTGACAGTGTCCATGACCTAGCTGGTGCCATCCGTAATTACACTGAGGTCACTGATAGATGTTGGGGAGAGACATTAAATGTCCTCCGCAATGCTATGTCCATGTGTCAGGACAGTGCAGGACGGCTGAGTCGTCAACGTGGATGTATGCCAGCAACATCAGCAGCTGGAAGTCGCCGTGGACGTCCCTCAAGCCACAGCCGCTCCCGTAGTGCCAGTACCAGCCCCAGCAATGTTGGGGGTGGGCTGTCCATAGAATGTCCTAGAAGACCATGTGCACGTGGCTCTGGACAGTCCCAGCAGGGACCTGGGTCCAGTGTACATCCATCTACCTCTGGGGATAGTACCCAGTCTGGCTTAGTACCTGATAGTGTCAGTATCACCCCTGCCAGGCACAGGTACTGTATCCGTGGCCAGAGATGGTGATCTGTAAAGCCTCGCAGGTACAGTCTGTGGCTGTCCCACAAATACCCGTATATGGCAGCCACATGGTGGAACTGTGTGCATGCAGACACACACACACACATAATCCAGACACCTAGGGCTAACACATACCCACACACATTACATCAACATTGGCCAATACCAGTATCCTTGCCCCTCACACACACACACACACACACACACACACACACACACACACATACACACACGCACACACACATACATGTCAATTGGATGGCTCACTGTAGGCCGCTGGCAAACCAACAACACACCCTGTGCATATGATGAAACCTGTGCCACCTCCTGTCATCTGTAACATCGATGCAGGAACAGGCTACCATGGTGCTGATGCACAGGGTGTCTTTATATCAGTATAGCAATGTTAGCATGTTGTCAGCAGTGGAGTGTAATGATATGCTTGAAGGTGTAGCTGAGCAGGCATGATGCATTAAAGCTATGATTGTCATTGTATTATTGCTTACACCAGTGTTAGTTCCAATTGTGTATTGTCCACCCACGTGCCACTTGGCTGATGTGTGCAGTATTGGCAGCATGTGTTAGAGAGTGGACAGTATGTGTGTTGCACAGATTTGCAGGTGTACAGTTGTGAACATGGTGGGGGAGCACCGTCTGCATGTACATGCATAGTGGACACATGGGTAGGGTGACATGCTCTGTATTACACAGTAACACTCCATAGTTTCTATTGGTGGCCAGTATGCATTGTACTACACACATTTTGGAACCTGCTACACATTTGTGTATGACAAGGTTTGACACTGTGCTGTGGGTGATACTGTTACTATCTGTCATTGTTTTGCATTCTGGTAGTATACATAACTTCAATAGCCTGACCATAACCAATCGTTAGATGATGCCTTGACAACTGGCACACAGATGTAGAACACACAGCAACATTTGGATTCTTCAGGTACTATACTATGCCAGTAACCTGTGGTATTTACCTGCACCCATTACTGAGACCACTCCTGTTTGGCATATAGCTCTCTTAGGTACAAGCAATCACAGTAGGGATATGTCCGTCCATATCTGGTTATGCATACTGTGGCTTATAATGTATTTTCCAGGTGACACACACATCCTCCACAAGGGTATCATACAGACAGATACCTGTTGTCAAACCCATGCTGTAAAGCTATAAGCCAAACTAAGCATAGTCATCCACCTTTACGGAACATAGTATCCCCACAGTACCACATAGGTAGTAGCCACCAACATGATGAACAGGTACCGATGTGTACATTCAACCTAGTGTTATGTCATCTCTCCTTTGATAATCACATTTCCTAAGGTATTTTGAAATCCCTCGGTGGATCACATAAGCAATAAGGGGTCTGCATGCATATCCACAAAGGTTGTTGTACACCTATAATGAATAGTCATCATTGACAGAGTTTGCTGCATTTGAACAGGTCTGACATACACCTCGGCCATAAACCCTCACTCACATAATTCAATAGAAACTGTAATGAGTGTGTGTGTGACAGGGATGACCTAGGCCTAGGATCACTGCAGTGGCTGGCCTTGCCACAAGCATACAGATGTGACCTAAGGTCTAGGAAGCAGCAGCACAGTCTGGCAAAGATGACAGCTGTGTTCTTGGAGAAAGCAGGGTTCCTACACATGTAATAATTGAGGTAACATGTACGTATATGTATTCGCCACACAGCTACCTCACACGTACAATGCATACTGATATGTCATACAGTAGAAAAAGCAAAATCCACGACACATTGACCAACAGTTTCACACACATTGAACACACACACTCACCAAGTGCAGGATTCAAACCCCTACCTAACTACTTCATGACACTAGAGGAATGCACATTAACACGATGCGCTATACACATTACTGGGATGTCTCTTTTCCACAGGTATATTTGTAGGATGATGACATCATCAGACTTGACAAAGATAAGTATACCACTTGTAAGGTGTTCTACTCCTCTCCAAAAAGGTTGCTCCTCTCCAAGGTGCTTACACACAAACACAGTAATCAAGTACAGGATTCAACCCCCTACATAACTACTTCATGATAGTAGAGGCGTACGCATTAACACGTCATGCTATACACATTACTGGGAAATCTTTTTTCCACAGGTATATTTGTAGGATGGTGACATCATCAGACTTGACAATGATTAGTATACCACTTTTAAGGTGTTTTACTACTCTCCAAAAAGGTTGCTCCTTCCCAAGGAGACTACACACAAACACTTGGCAAGTGCAGGATTCAAACCCCTACTTAACCACTTTATGGTACTACAGTAGTACGCATTTACACGACATGCTATACACATTACTATGAGCACTTCTTTCCACAGGTATATTTGTAGGATGGTGACATCATCAGACTATACAAAGTGGGTTACATTAGGTGACATTAGGTGGGCTACATAGAAGGAATGTCTAAACACTTTGGCCATGTGACCATCAAAGGGGAGTTTACTATCTACCTGTGTCCCCAGGGTCATAATGACTTTCTCTGTACATACTGGATTACCACCTATGTGGTAATTTGTGTGAACATTGTTTTACCCAAAGGGGATGACTATGCATTCATTGGCATTCAGCTTGAGGGCATTGTTTTGACACCAGGTATCAGTCTCTGTAAGACACTTCTGGAGGATGTCTGTGTCAGCCGTAGAGTCGATAATGGACCACAGTTAGCAGTCATCTGCAAACCTGTTCAGCTATACAACTCCCATGCTTGCCTGTACCTCTGAGCAGTATCTACTGAACAGGTGGGGTCCCAGGACCAACACCTGTGGGATGTCATTTGTGACTGGCTTAGAGTCGGACATACCCACTACTCTCCATTTGAACAAACCAAAAAAACAAAAATACACTGGAACAATTGACCAGCACTCGAATCTGTAAGACACCATCAACCACCACAACGAATTGACCTAGGTTTCATCTTTATTTAGACTTCTTCAGAATAATATTAAACAATTCAATCCATCCAAGTTTTATAAAAGACAAATCATGACATCATTACTCAATTAACTAATTAACATCCATTGTACTTAAAGTGAACTGAACACACTCAATCATTAAAAAACATCCAAGATTAAAAACATGAAAATAGATGTGAATATTAAATATTAAATATCAAAAACATATAAAAGAATATTAAATAATAACAGTACATTTGTAATCACATCACCCTAAAAATATCTTTTAATTTTAATTGAGTAATGATGTCATGATTTGTCTTTTATAAAACTTGGATGGATTGAATTGTTTAATATTATTCTGAAGAAGTCTGGATAAAGACGAAACCTAGGTCAATTTGTTGTGGTGGTTGATGGTGTCTTGCAGATTCGAGTGCTGGTCAATTGTTCCTGTGTATTTTCAGTTTGTTCAAATGGAGAGTAGTGGGTCTGGACCAGACATCTTGGGACTGTTGGAACGTATCAACCAGCAATTGGCTGAACACACTGTACAAATTAAGCAATTAGTGGACAAGCAACACAGTGGTTTTAATTCTGGTGCCTGTGTGGGGTCTTCATGTTCGTCACCTGTACAAGCTGCTTCTAGATGTATGGTGGCTGAAGGACCTTGTACAAGCCTTCCTGAGGTGAACACCAGAGTGGGGGCACATAGTTCGGTAATGAGGAACAATGGTGCAGTGGTAAATTCTGGCAGCTTGGATGTTATGTGATGGAAGGTTAACAATTATAATTTTCAGCAGAATGGGGTGGTGCTCAACACAGGGAGGGCTGTTAGTAAGCCCTTAGCTGAGCGCTTGAAGGATTTTGAGAAGAAGCTATTTTCCATGAAGAAGTTGCAAATTGAGAACTGTTATCTACATAAAAACATTGAATTGGGCTTGGTCCCACGGGGTTTACGTACTTGGAAATACCCAAATGGCATTGAGGGCAAAAAAGAAATGTTAGATGAAGTTCACAAATTATATGATAAAACGGGACTGGAGCTTATGAACATTATTATTAAATATAATGATCAGGTGATTGCTCGTTATTTGGCTGAGTTGGAGGGTGAAAATGAATGTATCACGGCTGATTTAAACTTTGATCATTATTTTACCAACTATACAAACATGTTGGCTAATGTTGATTCGCATTGTGCGATAATTTATGAGAAGAAGTCTCACAAAATACTTTGTGACACTAACGAATATAGATAAAAAAAAAGTGTACCCGTTTTCTCAAGGGAATTGTGCATTTTGGACTCATTCAACCAATCAGGAATTGGATGGTGAGGCGGAAGTGATGATCAAGGCCGGCAGTACTAATATGGGAGTGGCAGAGGAGGATTTCCCTTTAGAAGAAGGTCCAAGATGCTCAGAGAGGCTAAAGGGACGCAGTCAAATGAATCAATAGCATGGAAGCAGCAAATTCAATGAGTTCCAGAAGCAGGGTGCAAGACGGAAAGGGATGTTTTATTCTCAACAACAGTGCAATGGCAGTCGGAACAAATGGAGAAGGTAGTCTTGAATGGCCCGACTTTTGTCGAAGGTGAGGTTATTAGTCATTCAAATAATGACAGTATATTTTGTTTTTAGACGCAAATGAGTGGTAGTGATGCTGAAAGGCATGTTTGGGTTGACGTTACTCGAATGTAACAGACTGATATTATTGAATTTGATTTAAATGTTTGTTCAAATGAAGCTGATATTTCTAATATGGACATTGAAGTGACTTTTCCAAATGAAAGCAGTGACATTATTTTGGACTTTAATGGGGTTTTGTGTGAAACTGATGTGCTTATCAAATCATTTCCTTCATTTGTGGAGGGCCAAATTGATCAGTTGGCTGTTGAATTTGGTGCTCATGTTTCGTCTGTATGTTTATCTGCTATTAATGATGGTGAAAAGCCTCTAGTAATGCAGCAATGTTGACTAATATGGACGTTAATGAGGTTATAGGTGTTCCAATAACAGGGACTACCTGCACTAATGAGTCTAATGTAATTTCTTATAGTACTGAATTATTGGGTGATAACACTGATCCATTAGAGTTTGTGGCTGATGGTGGGCAGGCTGTGTCAAGTGTGGATCTCAGTATTTATTTGACATCTGGTATCACACCCGAAATTAATGGTGAATTTATTTTTACTGCTCGTGAATTAATGGAAGCTCCTATTGGCAGTGTTGATGGGGTCACTGGTGGGGATATTGAACAGTTAATTCAGATTGCAGATGAACAACTAAGAATAGGTATTATTAGTAATCATGTGGTAGTTTGTAATAGCCATGGTGATTATAAAGTATACAATTTTTCCAGTAAAGTCATTGATACTGGACATGTAGAATTATTATCAAAGGGATCTACCTTTGTTCCCCTTGTTAGGGGTAATTTAAGTGATATTCTTATCGACTTAAAATTATTAACAAGGAAGATGAATTTGAAGTTGATGTTTCATGATGTAATTGGATGGAGAAGGGAGGTTTTTAGAAAGCCCAGTAAGTTTATGCCTATTTCTAATAATACAGTTGGGTTGTTTGAGAAGATTTGTGAACTTGACATCAGGGATTATATTAACAAGAGTAAGACTGCTTGTGGGTTTGAGACATTTAATAATGCAAACAATTTAAGCAAGGAGGAATTTGGCCTATTAAATCAATTGATGAGGGATAGGTCTATTAGATTCATGAAACCCGACAAGGGCAGTGGTTTAGTTGTCGTGGATATAAATGATTACATCAATCATATGTTAATTATGTTAAGTGGGGATACATACGAGGAAAGTAGCTTAAACCAAGTTAATATTGCCTATTCTAAAGTGGATCTCCTGGTTGAGGACTTGCTGATGCAAGGACAAATTGACGAATCAGAGTATTTTTTTATTAATAATGAGTATCCTGTGGTGAGTAGCATCTTTGGGATCCCTAAGATACATAAGGGGCTAGAGGATATTAAGTTTAGGCCCATTGTAGATGGTAAAGGCAGTAAAACTTGCTTTATAAGTAAATTTTTGGATTACCATTTGCAAAAAGGGATCAAATTATTTGACTACATCACCAAGGATTCTTGGCAATTTTTGGATAAGCTCAGAACTGTGGAAAACAATGACAACACTATTATGGTTACTATTGACGTTGTTAATCTTTTTTCTGTTATACCTAATAATATAGGTTTAGAATGGTTAGAGCGGCAACTTCTAAAAACAGGACTGTATGATCAGGATCATATAAATGTGTTCATTACCTTGATGGAAATAGTTTTAAACAATAATTACATTTTCTTTGAGGGACATTACTTCAAGCAAGTCACAGGTGTAGCTATGGGGGCGGCTTGTGCCCCCATTTATGCTAATTATGTCATGTGTTATTGGGAGCAGGAATATGTTTTTGCAAGTAGGTTTAAGTCTAACATTCGGCACTATACCCGTTTTTTAGATGATTTGTTCATAGTATGGGAAGGTAGTGTCGAAGAAGTAAATAATTTTGTAGAGTACATCAACCAGACAGTGTATTTTTTGAAATTCACCTATGTTTTCAACAAACAGGAGATTGCATATTTAGAAGTAAATTTAAAAATAGATCCCATTATGCATACTTTGACATCTACCATTCATAGGAAGGCTACCTTTTCTAACTCATATCTTAGTTATTCTAGCTGGTACCCTGACCATCAGAAAAAAGCAATCATTAAAGGTCAGATGGTCAGGGCTGCCAGAATGGTTAGTGATGATTTGGATTTCCTAAGGGAAGTAGACTTTATTGTTAGTATGTTCATTAAAAGAGGTTATCCGGAAGGATTGTGTCAAACTATAGCAGAGGAGGTGAAGTGGAAGAGAATTGATGGCACGTACTGGTCCTTATTAAAGGGGAGAATGAGCAATAACCCCATAATTATGGGTGTTGAGGTTAACAATGAAACAGCTAATGTTGGAAATGGAAATAATCAACTATTATGGGTCAATGCTAATAAGGGAGGCCCAGAAGGTGACCTTTAATTTATTACCACTTATTCTTTTGATGCATTAAATATTAGGGACATAGTCTTTAATAATTGGAAGTTACTTAGGCTTGATAGTTTGGTATGGGAAAAGCTTAGTTGTCATCCTAAATATGTTTTTAGAAAGGCCAAATCATTTAAGCAATTATTAGAGAAGGGTGACAATCTTTTTAATCCAACTGGTAGACCTATTGGGAATTTTAAATGTGGTAGATGTAGTGTATGACATCTAGTGTTGTCCACAGATTCTAAGCTGTATGTGGCTGGTGTGTCTATTAGGCTTCATGGACATTTTGATTGTTACACCAATAATGTGGTGTATATGGCTCAATGTGGTCAATGCCTGGCGTTTTACGTTGGGAAAACCAGTAGAGCCTTCAGAGATAGAATTATTGAACATATGTCAGATATTAGGCATAAGAAAAAAACAACTGCCTTGTATAGACATATTGAGTTGCATAGTGGGCATGAATTTAAATTTTGTGTGATACAAAAAATTGTCAAGGATGTACAGGGTAATGTTTTAAATTTTCATCTTGACATCAGTGAAATGAGGTGGCAGCTTAGATTAAATGTCACGGTGTTTCCTGGCATCAATGATCACATTAGTATTGCCCCTGTTTTAAAATTAAAACATATTTTAGGGTGATGTGATTATAAATTTACTGTTATTATTTAATATTCTTTTTATATGTTTTTGATATTTAATATTTAATATTCACATCTATTTTCATATTTTTAATCTTGGATGTTTTTTAATGATTGATTGAGTGTGTTCAGTTCACTTTAAGTACAATGGATGTTAATTAGTTAATTGAGTAATGATGTCATGATTTGTCTTTTATAAAACTCGATGGATTGAATTGTTTAATATTATTCTGAAGAAGTCTGAATAAAGACGAAACCTAGGTCAATTCATTGTGGTGGTAGATGGTGTCTTGCAGATTCGAGTGCTGGTCAATTGTTCCTGTGTATTTAGAGTTGGACATAGCACCCACAACTCTGAACATGTGTGTTTGAACTGTGAGCCACTTGGCCACCCATCCTGTGACATAGCTGTTAATGTTTAAGCTGGTATGCTTGTCCATGATGACAGAGTGGGGAATGGTGTAGAAAGTCCTTAGTGAGGTCCAGGTGGGCTGTGTGGACTACTTTCACCTCCATCTATGACCTTGGTTACTGTTTGAAATAAGTCAACTAGGTTTAGGAGCCAGGATCTGCCTTTAACAAGGTGAATTTGTGTAGAGTCCAGTGTCTGGAGGTCTCCAATGTCTCTGTTTATGGGTCCATGACAATTTGCTCAATAGCTTTGTAGACCAGGCTGAGTAGACATAAAGGGCAATGGTTTCCAGGTTCTGTTATGGCACCCCCTTTGTGGAGCTGGATGACTGTTAGTGTATGCCATTCTTTGGGTACATAGCCTGTGGTACGTTTGAGTCTGGACAGTGGATGTAAATGAGGGTGTAGTTCTTTTGGGCCTAGTGTAAGACGCAGCCTGGGACACCATTCAGTCCCATTGATGCTGTGTTCTTAGCTTTGGAGAGGGCTGTCTTTACCTGCATGTCCATGATGTCTGGGGCTCTGCATCCTTCTGTGATGGACACAGGGCCATTTGAGGGTGAAGGGGGAGTTTACACTGAACTTGCCCCTCTGGATGTGGGCAATGAAATTTGGTTCAGTGTATTTCTTTCCATTTTTCAGTAGCTGACAGCATATTTGGAAGTTGACACCTACATGTCTGGTATAGCTACCGAAGGCTTTGTGGTTGTTATTCTTACATTCCTTGGCTATTTGTCTTTAAAAACTGTCCTTGGATTATTTTATGAGCGATCATTGTTTCTTCCTAATAATGATCACTGATGCCTTTCCTTTAATGAAGTTGGCTCTATCATGTGTTTTTTTCCTCCTTCTGTTGTCTAGCTTATTTATGGGAAACAACCACCTGATTGTTGTCTTATTTTTGGAGGAGTGCATCTTGGATTTATTTGTGATGTCTCATTCCATGCACCCCTGTAGATGCTCATAGGATGCACTTGTAAATGATTTGGCAGATTGTATACCATTATCCTATAGCAAGAGGTCTTTGGAACATTCCACTTTGGTCTTGGGAAGTGTGCAGTTTGCTTTTGAATATGTCTTCACAATGGTTTCATTGACTGGGGGGGGTGTGGATGTTCAGTGTGATTACTTTATGATCTGATATTACCAGCGAGGGGTTTATCTCTGTTGTGGAACACTGGTACCCCATTAGTGATGATCATGTCCAGTATGTTGTCACCTCTAGTGGGCGTGGTGACCAGCTGTTCCAGGGTGTTAGAGTTTTTAAACTCTAGGAAACATTGGGCAAAGGACGTTCTACGCAAGTATTTCTCCCACTCAGTGTTTGGGTAGTTGTAATCTCCTCATATAATGGTGTTTGATAGGACCTTTATATTTTTCACTGTTCTCAGGAATACTGACTGAGGTTCCTGAGACAAGGTACATGATCTGTAGCAGACTACAATCTGATGAGCAGCTTTGCCCAATGTTAGTTGCACTTGCATGGTCTCCAAGGCCTCATGCAGTGCCACTAACCTAAAGGTGTGCGTATCCATAAGGTAAATGGGTACACCCCTTCCTTTTGTATTTCACTCGTGGTTTTGGTTCTGAAGGTCAGAGGGATTGTGAGTGTTTTACGTGGAGCATGTTGAACAGCTCTGTGTTTGACATAGCTTTGTATGGTAGGCAGTGAACACCTCTGAGTAGGTGATATGCAAGGGAGTACGGATGGAACATTTTGAGATGGTCTGTGTATGGCATGTATTTCAGGCTTCTAATGCTCTTTGTGTGGTATTGCTGCTAGCTTTCCAGTTGTTGTGGTTGTCTTGTGAGGTACATAGCAAAAGTGGTGTTGTACTCTATTATAGTTTTAGTGAGTGATAAGTAGAGGGGGAACAATGTCCTCTTCTATTCTGCATGAGACACATTTTGTGATGAAGTGTGCCACATAGGAGGGTTTCCTGACTACTGTGGGAATGTCATTATCACAGTTGTGTCCACTGTCTACCTGTAACCCAAGGTCTCTTGTCACACTTTCAGTGTGAAGTATACTGCCACCTATGTTGTAGTTCTTGGCTACAGAGTTTTTAACAAAGGGGATGACAATGCACCTTTTGGCATTGAGCTAGAGCCCATGGCTTTGACAACAGCCATCTGTCTCAGTGAGGCCCTTTTGTAGGATGTCCACATCTTTAGTGTTTACAATTATGGCTCCTAGTTTGCAGTCCTCTGGAAACTTCAGTAGCCACAGACCTTCCATGTTAAAGTTTACTTCAGGGAAGTAGATACTACACAGCCTGGGAAGTTATCTGGTCCCATGGCTGCTGTGATACTGGCGTTGGAGTGTGTTATTTACCTGTGCAGTCGTGATGACAGCAACTTTGCAGTCTTCCATTATAGAGATGTGCTCTTTCATGGGTGAGAGGTGGGTAAAGTTAACACTGATCCTATCTGCCAGGATGTTGGCAATATCAGTTGGGTCTGTATATTTAGTGCCATTGAGCTGTAACTCAGAACAGATCTGAGTGTAGCCATGACATGGTCCTGTCTGTTGGGCAGAGATCTCCTGAGTAGACAGTATGCAACAGAGTACAGATTGGGTTACATTCAGTCTTGTTGCATGGGGCAACTATTTGAGGCCAGTAATCCTCTTGTTAAGGTACCTCAGTGGTCTTTCTGGCTGCTGAATGTGCCTAGTCAGATTCATCACAAGTGTGTTGTGGTACTCTCTGATGGGTCTGATGACTACTGAGTAGTGGGAACCTCCTTTGACCTACATGCACAGGCCTTGGCAGTTTGTGTGAACACATAGCATGATTTTCTGACCACTTTGTGAATGTGTTTCTGGAAGTAGAGATGACTATCCACATTTGTCCATAGATCCCTTATTATCACATCCTTATTTAGCCTAAGTGTGTGAACATGCCCAGTATGACCTTTCAGTATGTTGTTGCCTGACATTTGCTTTGTTTATTAAAGTGTGTGGGCATGCCCAGCATAACCTTTCAGTGTGATGCTGAATGAAATCCACTACATTTGCTGGAGTGTGTGAGCATGCCCAGTATAGGCATTTATACTATATGTGTATGGCAAATCAAGTTGTATTTTTACAGCAGGGCTCACCTTTGTGTCATAGATCAACAGGGATCATGCTGTGCCTGCAGGGCTTCCATGAGACACAATGCATAGACTTATCAACATTTCTACATACAGGGGGGGGCAGCTATTCTTTGTACATTTCTACCCAGGGGCACACCTGATTGTTACTGTGGGTGTACATAGGATGAGGGTTTCACCTGACACTTATACACATTTGCTATGCCTGCACTGCTATGTACGGTACACCATTTCAGTCTCTACTGTTGCCTATCGTACTGGCTTGAGGCGTACTACTGTGCTACAGATCCTAGCGTCCAATGTCACGTATATTAGATTGTGACTTCATAGCCTACACAACCCACATCACACCGCCTGGCCTGATGTTCTCTGTCTGCATAGGCCTGTGGGGGAGGTTACCCATATGCCTCTTTAGGAGCATGATACAGCATTTCTTTGTGTTTGCATTAGTGTACAATTGTCCTGCTGTGTCTGTGCCACTGAAATGCTATCATGGCTTAGTGGTTCAGTACTGTGACTATAGTGCACAGTATCCTGGGTTCGAACAGTAGAGCAAATATGAGCATGTTTACCTGACTTTGCTCAACTTTGCATAACTTTGCCCAACCTTCCCCAACATTGCTCAACGTTGCCCAACATTGCACTAGTTAACACGGGCAATTTTGTTTACATATACTAAATATTGGTAAATGCTGCTTAGCACTGCTTTATATTGCAATCATGCCTCAGGTGGTGCTGCAGGGCTGCCTATGTCGGATGCACATACTACACTCCCTATACATGTTTGGAAACAGGAAGTGTCAAGTTAGGCATCCCTTTTATTTTATGTGCGAGTCAGAGAGAGGTATAATTTCCAGGGTTCCTACTGAGACAGTGTATGTGCTATGCGTTGCCTCTTTTCCAAGGCCAAGGCTTACTGGGCACACCTCCTAATGCCTACTGGGGCAGGCTCAGGTTGTTCCTCCTCTGAGTCATGCTGTGCCTGTGCAGGCCTTGGAATGGTAGGGGGCTGTGTGGCCCTGCCCCATGCTGTTCCTGCTGCAGCTGTTTTCGCAGGATCATATTGTGTAGCATGGCACATACCATGACAATTTGGGTACATGTAGTTGGTGAGTACTGCAAGGCTCCACCAGATGTGTCCAGGCACCGGAACTGTGACTTGAGCATCCCAAACACACGTTCGATTATATTTCATGTTTGTGCGTGTGCCTCATTATGAAGTTCTTGATCTGGTGTGTGTGCATTTCTGATGGGTGTCATCAGCCACGGCTCCAGTGCGTATCCAGCATCCCCCACTAGGTGACCGTCAGGGATGTCCCCATTGGCAAATGTCTGGTACAGCTGCATCAGATGCCAGACATGGAAATCATGGTAGCTTCCAGGGCAGCCAGCACACACATTCAGTATTATGCCCTGGGCAACACACACGACCTGGCAGTTGATGGAGTGGAAGCCCTTGCGATTGATGTAGGCCCTACCCCGCTCACCAGCTGGTGCTTTGATGTGTATGTGCATGCAGTCAATTGCACCAACTACCTCGGGGTATTCCTCTATTTGCTGGAAGAGGTGCATATTGCTGGCCAATATCTCATGGGAATTGGGGAAATATACATGATCACCGACATGTGCTGACATGGCATTCAGGAACTGGTGCAGTAACCTGGATGCTGATGCCTGTGAAATCCCCATCATATCACAAGTTGGTCTCTGGAAGGTACCTGTTGCTAGTATTCTTAGGCCAACACATACCTTGGTTTCCACTGGGATGGGTTCCCCTCTATTGGTTCTGTGTGTGAGACGTGGCCTGCACAGCTCAACAATTTGCTGCAGGAGGTTTGTGTCCACTCTATAGCACTCAACTAACTCCAGCTCATGTAGCCCCTGGTAGGTTACCCTGGGTCTGTACACTCTTCTCCTTCTCCTCACTGTGGGTTGCTCAGCAGCATTTGCAATGGCACCACCCTCAGCATCTTGCACAAGTTGCCTTATAATAGCAATGGCAGCCCCTAACATTTTTTTGTCTCAGTTAAGCTTTTTAAGTTTTCACTTCTCTTTGCAGACTGCAGTGTTGCAGCGTTTCTGAGAAAAAACATGGGGGAATGTCGTTTACAGAGTTTTAAGTGCTGGGCTGGGCTGGGCTAGTGTACTGCCTGTGTAATTGGCTAATTCTGATTTATTTCACCTGGCAGCTCTGCTAGTTCTCCTTGGTTAACTTCCTACTACTTCTTTTCCTTCATTTTTCCCTTTCTGTTTCCACAGGGGGCAGCGACACGCAAACACGCACACAGGCTTACACAGGCTTACACAGGCTTAGGCAGGTGCACATGCGTGCACCACAGGCTTAGACAGCCTTACACAGGCTTACACGGGTGCACACACTTGCATGCAGGCTTAGTCGGGTTTACAGGCACGTACATGCGCGCACACAGTGTAAGCATCTTTGCAAGAAACTTTAGTGATAGCCACGGCGTACACCTTCATTTTCTGGGTTTCAGTTCAGACAACTGTAGACACGCCTCTTCCAGTCCTGAGTAACTCACAGCAAACACATGCCCAGTCCTGAGTAACTCAGAGCAAACACATGCCACTCTGCTCCAATAAGCTTACAGTCTTTGTAACATACCCCCCTCATGATGTCACCTATCTTCTACTCTGTTACTCCCCTAATCCTACTCTTACACTCTAGGTACATGGTTCACATGGTAGGGAAAATTGGGATTCACTATCCGTATACTCATTTGCATAGGATTGCCTACTAATGCTTGGTTACATCTCTCAGACTGAGCTTCCCCCCTTAGCAACCTCTACTCAGTAGCCATGTTGTCTTCAGCCTGCCATTCACCTGCATGGCAGATGAATATATTTAATAAAATTAATGAAACCAAAAGGAGCAACTAGGCTGATGCAGAGTCACAAGTAGAAATGAAAGGCAAAATCCTCAGGTTAAAATCCAAATGAAAGGCAAAATCCTCAGGTTAAAATCCAACTTTAATTCCACTGCAGGTCAGATAAGCGCTTTCACTCATTCATTTGAGCTTCATCAGATCATGTAACAAAGACCTTCAAGTACATAGGCTACATTTATACAGTTAAAACATCTCCTATTGGCTACTTCTTGTTACATATTCATGAGTTAATCTAAGCTTAAAAATATATGCACATATAAACATGCTGAGATGTATAAAATGACAAAGTAAATATAAAAAAACATATAAAAACTCTCCATGAACACTCAAAATGCTCTAATAAATATGTATATATCGATATATATGTCAGAAAAAATCTATTTCAAGGGATAAAAACATATATGTTCCATCATTTATTATAAAATCTACAAACATTCCTCCGTTTGTTTAACATAGGTTTAATGGAGGCTCTCTCATTGAGACCTAAACCCCTATCTGCTCTCAATCTAACTATCCACATACTCTCCTTACTCTCAGTATGGTTCCTGATGTCACCTCCTCGTATACTGGGTTTAATATTCTCAAGAGCTCTAAATAGGAAATAATGTTCAGGACCTGCTTGGGCTACGTGCTTGGCTAAGGCATTGTGAGGTGAAGCCTTCCTAATGTGGTAAAGATGTTCTCTTATCCTGTCTTTAAAATGACGATTGGTTTTGCCAACATAAAATGCATCACATATTTGGCACACTGCCAAATAAACTATATGAGTAGTATCACAGGTAGCGTGCTTGGCTAAGGTCAGATAAGCGCTTTCACTCATTCATTTGAGCTTCATCAGATCATGTAACAAAGACCTTCAAGTACATAGGCTACATTTATACAGTTAAAACATCTCCTATTGGCTGCTTCTTGTTACATACTCATGAGTTAATCTAAGCTTAAAAATATATGCACATATAGACATGCTGAGATGTATAAAATGACAAAGTAAATATAAAAAACATATAAAAACTCTCCATGAACACTCAAGATGCTCTAATAAATATGTATATATAGATATATATGTCAGAATAAATCTATTTCAAGGGATAAAAACATATATGTTCCATCATTTATTATAAAATCTACAAACATTCCTCTGTTTGTTTAACATAGGTTTAATGGAGGCTCTCTCATTGAGACCTAAACCCCTATCTGCTCTCAATCTAACTATCCACATACTCTCCTTACTCTCAGTATGGTTCCTGATGTCACCTCCTCGTATACTGGGTTTAATATTCTCAAGAGCTCTAAATAGGAAATAATGTTCAGGACCTGCTTGGGCTACGTGCTTGGCTAAGGCATTGTGAGGTGAAGCCTTCCTAATGTGGTAAAGATGTTCTCTTATCCTGTCTTTAAAACGATGATTGGTTTTGCCAACATAAAATGCATCACATATTTGGCACACTGCCAAATAAACTATATGAGTAGTATCACAGGTAGCTACAGCACGTATGCTAAAGTTAGTGTGCATGTCAGGATGTTCAAAAAATGGACTGGGGTCAAGAGAATTACAATAATTACAGCGTCCACATGGTTTTGTGTGTTCAAGAGGCATTGACCATTCATCCCTTTTTGAATAGCATAGCATTCTCCTTAAATTTAATTTGTTCCTATATAAAAAAGAGGGTTTAGTCCCCACAAGTTTACCGATTGTGTCATCAGTACAGAGAATAGGCCAGTGTTTCGTAATAATATTCTTGATTGCTGGACAATCAGTACTATATGGTAAAGAAACCCTTACATGAGTTGATCTATCATCTCTACCATTGTCTATTGTAATGGATCCACCAGTTATAACTGGTCCAAAATAAGGGGCTGCTCTGTTCAGTCTAAGTTTATTGACATCTAAGAGGTTGGACTCAATCTCTTGTGAGCTATAGCCCGTTCTTCTAGCCTTATCTTGAGGTCACTCACTTCATTTAGGAAGCCTTCTTCTGTGGCATTTAGCCTAGAGGTTCTCATCCCCTGGCCTCTAATGATATTCTTAAAAATATGCTGTGGGTGCATACTATCACGCTGTAATAGAGTATTAAAATAGCAAGGTTTCCTATAGACACCTGTATTAATCAAACCACATGCTAACTTTTCTATATACAAGTCAAGAAATTCTATCTTCTCTCTAGAGTGATTCATACTGAAGGTTAAATAGCCAGTGAGGTTGTTCAATGTAGTATGGAACACAAATAAATCATCAACACTGCCTCTCCATAAAACAAAAACATCATCCACGAAACGTCTATAAAAAGTTACATGTTGTTTAAACATTTCTAAATTAAAGAAACTCTCAGATTCCCAAAATGCCAAAAACATGTTTGCATAGCTGTTGGCACAAGGTGTGCCCATGGCTACGCCACCTCGCTGTTGGTAAAACTTGTTGTCATAGGTGAAAAGATTGTTATTCAAAATGAGTTCAAGGAAATGTACAATGAGGTCTACTTTAACTGATGTATATTCGCTATGTAAGAGTAGATACTCAGTGATATAAATCAGGCCTATGTTATTTGGTAACACAGTAAACAAGGACTTGATGTCAAACGTTACAAAAATCAAGTTATCAACGTCACAAATGCCACCTAAACAGTCATACAAATCTGTTAAAAACTATTTGGAATCTTTCAGTACAACTTTGTTCTTATTTAATATAGGTCGCAAATGTTTCTCAACATAGACAGAAAGGTTTTCAGTGATTCAACCCTGACCAGACACTATGGGTCTCATTGGTGGGTCAATGGAGTCTTTGTGAATCTTAGGTAACCCATGTATTGTTGGTACAAGTGGATTCTTAACAAAGAGATAGTCAAACAATTCTTGATCCAAGATATCACCTTTCAACATATCTAATAACATATTGTTTACGTGACTAATAGAATACAATAACTTGTAAATAGAAATCATCTTCCAAGAGTTTAATCATAGCATCATGATATTTGCTAGTGTCCATAACTACTATCCGACCACCTTTATCAGCTGGTTTGATGGTTATGGACTGTAATGACTGGAGTTTAAGTAAGCTAGTCTGCTCCCCTCTAGTCAAATTACCATTCTTCCTATATTTCTTTAGAGAAAAATATTCATACAAATCATCCTCAGTTAGTTTCAAATATGCCTCAACTAACGGATGATTAGGTGGGACAAAGTTGCTAAGCTTCTTAAACTTTGGTGGTCTAGTAACGTTATTGTCTGTCAAATCACTATCAGTTTTATCATGAAATAGCAGTTTAAGCATAAGATTTCGACAGAAAAGTCTCATGTCTACTACAGTGTCCGTAAAGTTACTGTGTGCACTTGGTATAAAGTTTAGGCCTTTACATAATAATTTCTCATCACATTCAGTCAACAAATATCCTGAGATGTTATGTATCATAGAATCTGCTGGTATCAAAATTTCAGCTGTATCTAATTTACTTTGTTCTTCCACATCTTCTTTATTGTCTGATGTGGTACATACTCTTACAATTTAAGGAGAATGCTAGGCTATTCAAAAAGGGATGAATGGTCAATGCCTCTTGAACACACAAAACCATGTGGACGCTGTAATTATTGTAATTCTCTTGACCCCAGTCCATTTTTTGAACATCCTGACATGCACACTAACTTTAGCATACGTGCTGTTGCTACCTGTGATACTACTCATATAGTTTATTTGGCAGTGTGCCAAATATGTGATGCATTTTATGTTGGCAAAACCAATCGTTGTTTTAAAGACAGGATAAGAGAACATCTTTACCACATGTCCATCTCTGACTTTTGCCTTTTTGTCAGTGCTACCATCTCCAACCCATATAACATAGCTGGTCTTACTACCCTCTTGTAGGCCTTAAATTTCCCTCTTACTGGTACCCGCCTGTCACAAATCACTCCTGACACTCTTCTCCACCCATTCCATGCTGCCTGTACTCTCTTCTTCACCTCTCTTCCGCACTCACCATTACTCTGAACTGTTGATCCCAATACTTAAACTCATCCATCTTCACCAACTCTACTCCCTGCATCCTCACCATTCCTCTATCCTCCATTTCATAGCTTAAAAGCAGGGGCGGCTCATCCTATCGGACTGGACTGCAGCCCTCCCACCTAAAAAATAATAAGAAAAAAAAATCTGTAAAACATAAAAACAAAGACTGCCTTTACCAGCAGTCCTGATATGGAGACAGAGGTAACAAAGGTACCCAGCAATCA